>NC_053023.1:534607202-534843170 GCF_003073215.2 Triticum urartu | reverse complement strand
GAATTCATGAAAGATGTGAGAGATCATTGTTAACTAAGGTTTAACTTAAGGTGACTACTTTAATACACATCTGGGTGGATTGTTTGTGGGCACCTGAGGAATCCACTGTTGTCCAACGAGATCCAGGGGTACCCGTATGATCATCCTATGGTTCGCCACCCAGGCTCAAAGGGATCATAAGATTATTCATGCTGGAAACTTCCATGTGCAGCCGCAAGCCATTATGGGCTCTGGCATAGTTGAGCAAGTTGTGGGAATCCTTTCCATGATATGCTAGCAGATGTAGGGGATTGTAGGTGTACCAACCTATATCTATCGGTTAAGGGGACCTCTTCGGAAAGACTGTGTCTCGGCCATCCGTTTCGCAAACACCATGCAGTGCAAGAAATACAATGGAGGAGATCGAGTCTTGTGGGGAAAAGTGCGCAAACCTCCGCAGAGTGTACAAACTAATCATGATTAGCCGTGTCCCCGGTTATGGACATCTTGAGTATCTGGTACTTGAATTATTATGTTGATCTGATCACTTTACTTAATTAATTTTGTTGGGTTGTTAACTTTTAATTGGGATTGAGTTGGGGTTACCTTCTCAATATTTTCAACAAACTTTGTAGTTAAATAAAATAAATTCCTTTGTTGTAGGGAAAAACTAGCTTTATGCAAACTCATAACCATAGAGCCTCCACCAGCCATATATGCATGTAGCGATAGCTGTTATTTGTTCATTTCTCTATAGTGTTATCTTGCCAGCATATTCCATGTGCTGACCTACACAGGATGGAACATATTATGTTGCAGAATTTTCAGACGAAGAGTAAGGTGCACTAGGTCGTTGTCATGCACTCAGTTTTGTCATGGAGTTGGATGGACTCTTCTACCTTCGAAGCTTCCGCTGTCATCTTATTTAGATGGCCTTCAGCCATATTATTGTAATAAGTTCTCTTTTGAGGCATTCGATATAATAAGTGTGTGATTGAACTCTGTTATAAATCCTCGAGTACTGTGTGTGTCAGCAATACCGATCCAGGGATGACACGTAATCACAGAGACTTGACTGTCCGAGGTCGCGGCGCTACAGACCACCATGAGATATTGATAGTTGTTTAGTATTGGCGCCAGACCTATTAGCTAAGAAGACCCAATCACAGGAGGACCGTACCAAGATAAAAGGACAGAAGAATTGAGGAAAAGGTTATGCCACTACCGGAAGAGCCAGAGTAGGAATTTTCCCAAGAATCTGAGCAGATCGACACTACCAACAATAAGGATGTACGACCTGAGTTTTGGTGGAACTGTAACCATGCTTCTAAGGGTGGTAGCACCCCAGACCCCCTGTGATGATCGATGTATTTTGAGGAGACCCCCCGAACCTAACCTATTTCTTTCTAGCCTCTTCGAATCTCGAGGGCGAGATTCATTTTATGGGTGGTAGGTTTGTAACATCCCAAAATTCTAAATTTGGGAATGTTATATTAAATAAATAGTTTTGATTGATTGATTGATTGTGGTGTGGTTGCTTGTGTGAAACTGAGTGAAATTTGAAACTTTCTGAAAGTTAAATGAGAGGGAATAAAAGGACTTTCCCAAAACTTTCAGCTTGCATTTATGATCTCCATGAATTCAAATTCATTTCATCACAAAACCCTAGAGAGAAGACGATTTGAATTCTTCCATTTAATTAAAGGAAAAAGGGTTTTTTGAAAATATTTGAATTGCATTTGGAAATATTCGAAATTCAGAAACTTTATGCAACTCAATGAGTTTCATGAGAGAAGATAAAATGACTTCTTCAAATGCTAAGAAAGAGAGTTGGAAGTTTCAAAGAATCAAATTGAAAGTCCTTTGAAGTTATTTTGAAACTCATTTTTAATTCAGAGATATTTGGTTCTTATTCAAATTATTTCTCTCCAAAAATAAAATATATGGAAAATAGGGTAAAATGATTCCCAACAATAGAAAAATGGAGAGAAATAAATTTGAAATTATTTTGGTATTTAAAAAATATTTTTATTTGGTTTTTAATTAAACCACTAGTACTGTTTGCTTTATTTAATTTTTTGTGGAATTTATTTTCCCTTGTAAAATAGTTCATGTTTTAGAAAATCTTTTTCTGAAAATCTTGGTATATAATATGCTATATGTAATTTTTATTATTTTGTTATTTATTTTTATTTTTGTTGTCTGAGTTAAAAAAAGTTTGGACTGACCGAACTAGGCCGCGCCCAGCCCAGCTGGCCCAGCAAGCCCGCCCGTTCGTCTCCGCGCTCAGGACGAAGTCCTGAGCGTGCCCGACACCGCTGTCGCACCCGTGGCTGCGCCGGACTCCCGCCGCCGCCTTTGCCTTGCTCCTCCTCCACGCCACCCCGCCCCTCCTCCTATAAATGCCCGAGCCCCGGCCCTATTTTCCCCATCAAATCACGCCACCACCGCCCACTACACCATGTAGAACCTCGCCGGAGTTGCGAGCTCCACCGAGCCCCGCCTTCGTTACCCCGCTCCGCTCTGTCGCCCTCGACCTCCGCCGACGCGGCCATCACCTTCGCCTCGTCGAGCCGCGCCTCCCCATCTACTCCTTCGGCGCCGCCGAGCCCCGGAGCCGCCGTCCCGTTCGAGCCGAGCCGCAGCCGTCCTCCTCGCCGCCGACGCCGTCAACCGCCGCGGTAACTGTCGCCCCACCCCGCCCGTCCGATCTGGATTGGGTGATCCAGATCGATTTGTTTTTTCCTAAACGTTTTGTTTTATGTAGTGGACGTTTGCTAGTTTAGCCTCTGTAGCGAACGAATTCGCCGGTTTAGGTTCTCTAGCGAACGTTCGTCTGGTAGATTTATTCTTTTTCTTTTATTTTCTGCCAGTGACCTATTCGCTAGTTTTGTTTTACAGACCAGTCCTTGTTTTTCAAACTAGCACATCTTTTAAACCGTTTATCCAATTTCAACGAAACCAACGCCCACTTCTTCGTTATGATCCCCTCTATCCAGTAAACCAACTTAAATATATTTTTGAAAGTGTTAAAATTTGGTTTCAAACACATTTGAATTCAAACTTGCTTTGGCTATAGTTTGAGTTGTATAACTCTGATTTAATTGATTCTTTTTGCAAATCAAAGCTCTTGGCATGTACTTTCTGTTAAGATCAAAATCACACAATTTTCCTGCTGTTAAAAATATGTTTTTGTCCAAAATCTTTATTTGATGATTTTTGAAATTTTCCGAAGTGTTTTCTTTGTTCTTTTGGATCTTTTGCGTGATTGCTTATGTGTGGTTATAATTGCTTGCTCATGATAGATTGATCAGAGTGTGACAAGTAGAATTATTAGGAATTATGAGTGCGAAGAATCTTCATCAACAGTACAAGGCAAGTTACACTTTGCCCTTTATTACCCAGTTTTTATGCATTGGTTACACCCTCAAACATTGCATGAGTAGGATTATGAACATGTGGTTACTGTTATGTAGATGATGAGGTAGGAACCTAATACCTTTGATCACCCCGGGAATATACGTTATGCTCATATTGCTTAGCCATGCTCATAGACGGGGATTGGTATGTGAGAATCATGCAAGTTGTGAGAGTTAATAACTAAGGGAAACTTAAGGTGGCTACTTTCATACACATCTGGGTGGATTGGTTGTGGGCACCAGGGGAATCCAGTGTTGTCCTAGGAGATCCTGGGGTATCCATGTGATCATCCTATGGAATGCCACCCAGGCTCAAAGGGATTATAAGATTATTCATGCTTAGAAACTTCCGTGTGCAGCCACAAGCCATTATGGGCTCTGGCATAGTTGAGTAAGTTATGGGCTCTGGCATTATTTGATGATGATGAAGTTACCAGCATATAGGGCTTCGCCTAAGCACTACGACGACATGACCGAGATGTGTATCTGTGGAGGGGCGCACCGCACACGGCTAAAACAATTGTCAACTTGTGTGTTCTAGGGTGCCCCCTGCCCTCATATGTAAAGGAGCAAGGGGTGAGGCTAGCTGGCCCTCATGGGGTGCGCACCCAAGTAGGATTCCTACTAGGAATAGGAATCCTATTCCTAGTAGGTTTCCCACGAGGGGAGAGAGGGGGAAGGAAGGAGAGGGAGAGAGGGAGAAGGAAAGGGAGGGGGAGACGCCCCCTCCCAGTCCAATTCGGACTCCTCAAGGGAGGGGGCATCCCTAGGGCCCTCTCCTCTCTCTCTCACAAGGCTCATGTTGGCTCATTAGTTCCCCCCGGGGTTTCCTATAACACCTGGCACTCCGATATTTATCCGGTGACCCCGGAACTCATCCGGTGTCCGAATAACATCGTCCAATATATCAATCTTTGTGTCTCAACCATTTCGAGACTCCTCGTCATGTCCGTGATCACATCCGGGACTCCGAACTACCTTCGGTATATCAAAACATGTAAACTCATAATATCGATCGTCATTGAACCACTACAAGAAATATGTCAACTTGTGACCCTCACTATTTGCCGCTGAAAGGTCATAGTTTTTCATTTGCGACCTTTTTGTGACCAAAAACAAAAGGTCAAAAGCTGGCGGTCGTAAACTAAAATTAACGACCTTCTCACAGAAGGTCGTTGAACCCATGACCTTTTATTTTGGTCATTGGCTGTCTGCTCAGGCCACGTCAGATCCGACGTGGCAATCTGACGTGGCAAAATTGCGACCAATTGAAAAGGTCATTACTTAGAATCAGCCCGGTCCATTTCAGTGCTTTAGATGGGCCGAGCCCATTAATTCAGTCTTTTTAATATATATTTTTGTTAATTTTCGCTAGCTACATGGGCCTGGCCCAGTAATCCGGCCTTTTAAATTTCTTTGCCTATCCCTTTTGATAGATTTTTTTGGTCTTGCTTTTTCTAGGCCATTTCTTTGCTGGGCCTCTGAAGTTTTCCCCTCAAAAATAATTGTTCAATATATCTTGGGCTGGGCCGAAATAATTGATCCAATCCAACTTCTTTTATTATGCCATTGGCATTACAACACATCACACTACAAGCTATCTTGGGCCTAGCCCAGTTCCAATACATTTTCAAAGCAACATGGAATATTATAGGAGCCCAAAATATCTTTACATGCATTCATTCTAGCAGTACATATCTTTACATCCAAGGAACCAGTAAGTGCCAAGCAAAACTATTCTACAGCAAAGAAAAAAAATAGATGACAAGACATCATAGAAGTTCCTATTGTCCTCCTCCTTCAACAATTGAAAACCTTCACCTGGCAGTAGATCAATCATGAGTGAGAAACAATACAACAGCAAAAAAATGTCCAGACGATGCAAAAAATAAGTCATTACACATGGGTATTCATGTACAGATTGTAAGTCATGGATCCATTACACATAGTTTTTGTGTTGTGGACTATCTTCATGCAATTGCTACTTGGTAAGGCATTACTATGCTCCAGGAAGTGTACCACACTACAGTCAACATTCTATAGTATGCACATCTAGGAATTGTAGGTCACACCAGAAACTAAGTCAAATAGGCATGCTACTAATCCACTATCCTATAGTTGTGTCAAACCCACCAGCATAAGTATTCAGTAGTACTCAACCAATGATAGTAGAAAAATGTACTACCTCATCACCCATTTCGCGCAGGTGCTTGATGAAGTTCTGGAACTGGTTCTTGTACCCAGAGATGTGGCTGCAAACATGCATGGAAGACGCACGCAAAATTAGTTCACATATACTAGGAAATTAACAGAATAGTTTATTCGACTAGTGCCATCAAGTTACACCAATTCATGGCAAAGAGAAGAAAGGAGCATGACACGACATATTTATGTAAGACGGTTGATTATTTAGAGAAGTTAAACTAAGTGCAGGTCACCCAAAACTGAATTTCTTGCAATCCAAATAACACAAACAACAGGGAGATGGTTGCATAGATACAAATCCATGTGGTTGCAGCAACATTAACCAATCTGGACTGCATCTTCTCTGTTTGGTACTAACTAAATAAAAAACTGGACTTGTGCATACAAATCCCTCTTGAATTCCTTGACATAACCAGGATTTGCATCTAATATTCCTTAGTTTAGCGGCATTAGTAAGCAGAGAAAGAGGGGGAGAGAGATGCAGATGCTACCTGCCGTGGTGGGTCATCATGGCCGTGCATGATCTCGGGCAGGACCTCTTGGTCACACTAGGGGAATAGGAGAAGGCCTCTCATGCCCCTCCTCCTTGAGCAGAGCAGGGCTAATGGCTAGGTGCGCCCCTCATCCTCATCCTCCTTTAGCAGGGCAGCATCTTTTACAATTTGTGTTAAAATCTCCTAGGAGTTCAAAGGCTGGAAACAATCGTCTAGTTAGATTGTCAAAAAAGATCCAAGTAATACCAAAAAGAACAGAAACCTGGTCTTAGCAAGCATAGTACGCTTCAGCAAACATAAAAGATACATACTAGATTTGGGTACACGAGATCAGTTACTGGAAAAATTACACCAGGTCAGATTATCGAAGAAAGGTGCAACCAGCACCATATTCTTCTATCCAGGACCAAGTGATGTGGCGCAAGAAGACATATCTATGCAAATACTTGACTAACTCTATGATGTTTTATTTGTGCAAGAAGACCTATATGTCTAGCAAGCCTAATGAGTATTGTCAAACTGTAGCTATAAATAGCACATCAGCAGCAGCATAATATCAGAGATGTGATGCCACCGTTTACTAGTACTAATGAAAATTTTCTACACCCAAAATAGCAGTTTGAAGCACACAAAAGAAGTAGTTTGACCTATTCACACGAGCTGAAGTAGACCATAGCAGATCGAGGGAGCAAACTGCAGAGACCACACGCACGCAGGAATCAGATGCGGGGATGAAGGAAACCAGAAGAAGAGAAGGGATTCATCATTGAGGGAGTTGTTCAACTTTGAGCTATCTACAAATTTCTGCAAAACAAACAGAAAAAGGATTCATCATTTCTGTACAAAAAGAACAGTCACGTAGTTAGGAATTACATTCTCCCATCAGCAGCAAGGACACATATGATAGTTTTTTCATTTTATCAATTTAGGACATAACCAAACGTCTTACATGTATAGTTGTACTAAAACAAATCTATTGGGCCGTAACTCCAGGAATAACTAAGCACAGCATAGGAAGGTCCTTGTGGATAATATGAAAGATAAGGAGCTTAAATCTATTTCGCATCTGAGCATGAAAACAAATGGAAGTTCACCAACAGTAGTAAGTGGATAAGTTCACCAACGCTAGAGTAGGCACTGGTAAACGCATAAAGTAATCTTTTACTAGAGACACTTTCCCACAGCCGGGCTCCTCGCAAACATACTGCCATCCGCCATGCATGTGGGAATGCTTCCTCAAGGCAGCCACATCGACGAAGGTCTTGCCGCAGTTGTCGTAGCTGTAGAGGAAGAGGATCTCCATGGCCGGCTCAACCTTGCGTGGCTGCGCCTCCGGCTCCTGCCTAAAATTATAAGGTTGTTCATACAAGGAACAAAATTAACAAAAAAAATAATGTGGATGACATTTGAAGACTAATCACAAAAGAGGCTAGCTAGGTGCCAGCTCAAAACTTCAAATGATCTTAGATAAACAATAACGTCATTAAAAATGAGGACTAATCACAAAAGAGGCTAGACAATAATATGCTCAGAAGTATGGATAGCAGCACACTAAGGACAATAAGCAAAACGCTTACTGAAAGAGACACCCACAGCAAGGAGATGCTCCAAACGGCTCTTTGCAACTAAGCACAACCCAGAACCACAGGACTAGTAAACTAGAGACTAAGAACCTAACTGTGCGAAAGAAATGGGGAAGAAATTGTGGTACAAGTTTCTTTTGGCAGGGGGGAGAAGCTAAAGGTCATTCATAAAACTACAGATGAAATCAAACAGGGCAGTTATAAGAAATAAATGACGGTCTTTCATCAGCAAAATGGAGGTCAACCTTACACTAGACTATACAGTGTCCGCTTAAACAGAAGAAAACATGGCCTGAAGACAGCATTAAAATGTATCCTACACCAGTCAGTACTACATTCCACAACTGAATCACCAACAACAGAGATGTCCTGTTAGCATAAACAACACCGGGTAGAGGGGGACATAAACGGAGGAACACATAGAGGGGCATTTCTTTTCATTTCAATGTTTCAGACATTTATCATTGTTTCACTTAGCAAATTGACAACATCAATACCCCCACAACAATCTCGATATCCTGAGAGCAAACATACAATGCAGCTAATAATCAAATTAATCATTTTAGAGGGCCAAACCAGCCAATGATTTTGTGGCCTACGAAGCTAATGGCACACTACCACACCAGTAAGCAGAACCTCAGATGGTGTATTCTGCCGCAAAAGTGATGGAGGTCGGCATGCAGCTGGAACCAAGGCTAGCGACGAGATTGGGAGGGGGGAGGAAGGGGCGGACCTTGAGGTAGAGCTCCTGGCGCTGGAGGCGGCGGATGCAGACGTCGACCTCTTACTTGAAGGCGCACTTGCTGCTGCCGAGGAAGTCGTCCACCTCCTCACGCACCGCCTGCGGCGTCGACCCTCGCCGGAACAGCCGCCCGCACGGGAGAAGGGCACGGGCACGCCGGTGGGCCCGTTGGTGTCGTCACCGTCGCCCGGTGCCGATGCCTACTACGGGGAGACGGCATGGAAGGGTAGCCACCACGGACATGCCCCCATGGCGGGGTGGTGGGTTGGTGCAGGGATCCAGAGCAAGGAGGAGGGGGAGACGGCCATGGTGGACAGTATGGGGTGCGGGGGCAGAGGGCGGAGGGTAGGGAGAGATGGTGAGGGGACGGAGGGACGAGGTGGGCGATGGGTGAGGAGGACGGCGAGGTCAGCGGTGGGTAGGAGGAAGGGTTGCCGCGTGGGGAGAGGATTGGATCTCCGTCGTCCTTGCTTGAGGTCGGCGGTGGGAGGGAGGACTAGATCGGGAGGGGGCGGCGGCGGCGAGGAGACGGGGGATCTAAGATAGGGTTTGGGCTGCGGGTGGGGGTACCTCTTTTTCAAAAAAAATTCCTTTTTTCTGTAGATAGATGGATGGATGGATGTGGGATGGAGAGATGGATGGATGGATGAGCGCCATGTCATCGATCCGTGGGAATTGTTCTGATTGGTTCGGAAAACCAGTAATTTAAACGAGTTTCCAAGTATGAAAAGTAGAGGGATTTTGTGAAGTAGCTATCAAAAATATTTTGCAAAAGGTTACCACACAAATTTTCACTAGAGTTAGACCATATTTTATGGATAAGGACCAATTTTTACGCATTTCTGATCTTTCTAGCTATTTTTAATCATTTTCTAAGTGCCCAAAATGAGTTTTTTTTGTGTGAAGGACCTCCCAAATAATTGTTGCAAAATTGGACCAAATCATTTTTCTAAAATACTAGGCCATATTTAATGCACAATTGAACAAATGGTTGGGTGTAAAAAGTTTTGATCCACCTCTCGTGAAAAAGATAAATTTTCACCGATTCAGCTGAAAGCGGGTCAAATTTGAATTGTAGCTGCCTTGTAGTTTGCTCTTTATTTTTCCCAAAAATCATTTCTAGGTACATAAGTATCTATTTAATCAGAGAAACACTAAAAAAATTCCAAGATTCAACACTAGCTAGGAACGGTCATTCTTGCCGTTTTGACCGCATATTGAAACGGGCATAAAAAATTCAGAAAAATCAAAAATTGGGAAACCTTCGCATTGTGTCATTATATGTGGCCAAGTTCCCAGGAAAAATAACAAACTTGTAATACGACAATTATTTTAAAAAAGTGTTCTCAGAAACGAGCTATCACGTGTGAAGATCAATGGCTTTCAAGCCAAATGATCAATCTTATGGCCACATTCATGACATAGTTTATTCAAATGATCTCATATTGTGCACAAGGGTGCATATTGGAATGGCAAACAATGTTGCCTAAGGAAGTTTTCATTTTCTTTGGACAAACAAACCATTTTCCATTTTTCGAGTGCCCAAAAGGAGGGTTTTTTTGTGTGAAGGACCTCCCAAATAATTTTTGCAAAATTGGACCAAATCATTTTTCTAAAATACTAGGCCATATTTAATGCACAATTGACCCAATGGTTGGGTGTAAAAAGTTTTTGATCCACCTCTCGTGAAAAAGACAAATTGCCGCCGATTCAGCTAGAAGCGGGTCAAATTTGAACTGTAGATGCCTTGTAGTTTTCTATTTATTTTTTGCAAAAATCATTTCTAGGTACATAAGTATCTATTTAATCAGAGAAACACCAAAAATATTCCAAGATTCAACCACTAGCTAGGAACGGTCATTCCTGATGTTTTGACTGCATTTTGAAATGGGCATAAAAAATTCAAAAAAAATCAAAAAATTGGGAAGCCTTCGCATTGTGTCATTATATGTGGCCAAGTTCCCAGGAAAAATAACAAACTTGTAATACGGAAATTATTTTAAAAAAGTGTTCTCAGAAACGAGCTATCATGTGTGGAGATCAATGTCTTTCAAGCCAAATGATCAATCTTATGGCCACATTCATGGCATAGTTTATTCAAATGATATCATATTGTGCACACGGGTGCGTATTGGAATGGCAAACAATGTTGCCTAAGGAAGTTTTCATTTTCTTTGGACGAAAAACCATTTTCCATTTTTTGAATGCCCAAAAGGAGGTTTTTTGTGAAGGACCTCCCAAATAATTGTTGCAAAATTGGACCAAATAAATTTTCTAAAATACTAGGACATATTTAATGCACAATTGACAAAATGGTTGGGTGTAAAAAGTTTTGATCCGCCTCTCGTGAAAAAGACAAATTTTCGCCGATTCAGTTGGAAGCGGGTCAAATTTGAACTGCAGCTGCCTCATAGTTTGCTATTTATTTTTTTCCAAAAATGATTTCTAGTTACATAAGTACCTATTTAATCATAAATACATGGTTTGGTGGCGATACGTCGAGGTTTGGGTGGTGGTCGAGGGCCCCAACTCTAGAGCACGTAAACTTGCATGCCCGTCGCGTGGTCACCGCGTGACCGTGGCGTTGCCATTTGTTCTGGGTGGCCTAGGCATGTCTAGTGGGCTGGGAACTCCCGAGGTAGGTGCTAGGAAGAAAATTACAACATAATATTCTCACGAGGAGATCGATCGATGCTCAAACATGAATTAGCAGCCAAGTGTTTGATTGGCGGTACAGGAAATGTACATGGCTAATGGGCGTGAGTTTTGGCTGAGGATGATCCGTTATTAAGAAGACCGTCTTCACAAATTTTCAGCTCAAAAGGAGGAGCCTAGGTGGTACTTGCTTTGGAAAGTACCACACTGGACATAAATATGAATGTTGAAGCTGGGCTCAAAATAATAAATGGATTGAGCTGGCATTTGGTGGAGGATGGTTATTTGGGCATAGGAAAGCACTGTAGAAAATGGATACTATTTGGACATGCCAAAGTGGTACTTCCTTCACAAAGTGTTGCTCTGAACAAAATATGAAAATGAATATTGTTGAATTATTTTTGAACTAGGAAAGGAAGGTTTTTTACATATTTGACGAAGATATGACCCAAAGAATTTATGAGATTTTTTTGGGAATTTTGGAAATGACAGAAATATAGGTTGCTTCACAACCTGGGGCAAAAAATGCCAAATGGACATGACACATAGGCAAAACTGATGAGGTGGCGCCTAGTCATAGCAACCCACCACAATATATAAGGTTATGACCTTCTATATTGGTCGTGATCAGCTAGAAATAAGGCAGCGGACTAGTGCTATCTGCTTTATGACCATTTAGTGTAAGGAAATTACGACCTTTCTAACCAAAATGGTCGTTATAGTTTAGTGTTTGGAGCCCCCCGAACAACTTTTGACGAATTGATCTGAAATGGTCATAGATCTATGACCAATTCTTCCAGGGTCACTGACACAAGGTCACTAGTTGACATATTTCTTGTAGTGAACGTTAAGTGTGCGGACCCTACGGGTTCGAGAACTATGTAGACATGACCGAGACTCATCTCCGGTCAATAAGCTATAGCGGGCCGTAGATGCTCATATTGGTTCCTACATATTCTATGAAGATCTTTATTAGTCAAACCGCATAACAACATACATTGTTCCCTTTGTCATCGGTATGTTACTTTCCCAAGATTCGATTGTCAGTATCTCAATACCTAGTTCAATCTCGTTACCGGCAAGTCTCTTTACTCGTTCCGTAATGCAACATCCCACAAATAACTCATTGGTCACATTGCTTGCAAGGCTTATAGTGATGTGCATTACCGAGAGGGCCCAGAGATACCTCTCCGACAATCGGAGTGACAAATCCTTATCACGATCTATGCCAACTCAACAAACACCATCGGAGACACCTGTAAAGCATCTTTATAATCACCAAGTTACGTTGTGACATTTGATTCCACACTAAGTATTCTTCCTCCGATATTCGGGAGTTGCATAATCTCATAGTTATAGGAAAATGTATAAGTCATGAAGAAAGCAATAGCAATAAACTAAACGATTAGTGCTAAGCTAACGGATGGGTCTAGTCCATCACATCATTCTCTAATGATGTGATCCCGTTTATCAAATGACAACACATGTCCATGGTTAGGAAACTTAACCATCTTTGATTAACGAGCTAGTCAAGGTGAGGCATACTAGGGACACTCTGTTTGTCTATGTATTCACACATTTACTAAGTTTCTGGTTAATACAATTCTAGCATGAATAATAAACATTTATCATGATATAAGGAAATAAATAATAACTTTATTATTGCCTCTAGGGCATATTTCCTTCAGTCTCCCACTTGCACTAGAGTCAATAATCTAGTTCACATCGTCATGTGATTTAACACCAATAGTTTCACATCTTTATGTGATTAGTTCACATCTCCATGTGACTAATACACCCAAAGGGTTTACTAGAGTCAATAGTCTAGTTCACATCGCTATGTGATTAACACCCAAAGAGTGATCATGTCTTGCTTGTAAGAGAAGTTTAGTCTACGGGTCTGCAACATTCAGATCCATATGTATTTTGCAAATTTCTATGTCTGCAATACTATACACGGAGCTACTCTAGCTAATTGCTCCCACTTTCAATATGTATCTAGATCGAGACTTAGAGTCATCTAGATCGGTGTCAAAAGTTTGCATCGACGTAACTCTTTATGACGAACTCTTTTATCACCTCCATAACCGAGAAATATTTCCTTAGATCACTATTGTACTCCCTTGCCAAAATCATGCTAAGGTATACAATAGGTCTGGTACACATCATAGCATACTTTATAGAACCTATGACTGAGGCATAGGGAATGACTTTTTCATTCTCTTTCTATTTTCTGTCGTGGTTGGGTTTTTAGTCTTTACTCAACTTCACACCTTGCAACACAGTCAAGAACTCCTTCTTTGACTGTTCCATTTTGAACTACTTCAAAAACTTGTCAAGGTATGTACTCATTGAAAAAATTACCAAGCTTCTTGATCTATCTCTATAGATCTTGATGCCCAATATGTAAGCAACTTTACCGAGGTCTTTCATTGAAAAATTCTTATTCAAGTATCCTTCTATGCTATCCAAAAATTTAGTATCATTTCCGATCAACAATATGTCATCCACATATAATATCAGAAATGCTACAGAGCTCCCACTCACTTTCTTGTAAATACAGGCTTCTCCAAATGTCTGTATAAAACTATATGCTTTGATAAACTCATCAAAGTGCATATTCCAACTCTGAGATGCTTGCACCAGTCCATAGATGGATCGCTGGAGCTTGCACACTTTATTAGCATCTTTAGGATTGACAAAACCTTCTGGTTGCATCATATACAACTCTTTTTTTAATAATTCCATTAAGGAATGTAGTTTTGATATCCATTTGCCAGATTTCATAAAATGCGGCAACTGCTAACATGATTCAGACAGACTTTTAAGCATCGATACGAGTGAGAAAATCTCATTGTAGTCAACACCTAGAACTTGTCGAAAATCTTTTGCGACAATTCGAGCTTTGTAGATAGTAACACTACTATCAATGTCCATCTTCCTCTTGAAGATCCATTTATTCTCAATGGCTCACTGATCATCGGGCAAGTCAATCAAAGTCCATACTTTGTTCTTTATACATGGATCCGATCTCAGATTTCATGACCTCAAGCCATTTTCCGGAATCTGGGCTCATCATCGCTTCCTCATAGTTCGTAGGTTCATCATGGTCTAGTAACATGACTTCCAGAACAGGATTACCGTACCACTATGGTCCAGAACATACTCTGGTTGACCTACGAGGTTATGTAGTAACTTGATCTGAAGTTTCATGATCATCATCATTAACTTCCTCACTAATTGGTGTAGGCATCACTGTAACTGATTTCTGTGATAAACTACTTTCCAATTCGGGAGAAGGTACAATTACCTCATCAAGTTCTACTTTCCTCCCACTCACTTCTTTCGAGAGAAACTCCTTCTCTAGAAAGGATCCACTCTTAGCAACAAAGATCTCGCCTTCGGATCTATGACAGAAGGTGTACCCAATACTTTCTTTTGGGTATCCTATGAAGACACACTTCTCCGATTTGGGTTTGAGCTTATCAGGCTGAAACCTTTTCACATAAGCATCGCAACCCCAAACTTTAATAAATGACAGCTTAGGTTTCTTGCTAAACCACAGTTCATACGGTGTCATCTCAACGTATTTTTAGACGGTGCCCTATTTAAGGTGAATGCAACTGTCTCTAATGCATAACCCCAAAATGATAGTGGTAAATCGGTAAGAGACATCATAGATCGCACCATATCTAATAAAGCACGGTTATGATGTTCGGACACACCATTACACTGTGGTGTTCTTGGTGGCGTGAGTTGCAAAACTATTCAACATTGTTTCAACTAAAGGCCAAACTCGTAACTCAAATATTTCGTCTCCGCGATCAGATCGTAGAAACTTTATTTTCTTGTTACGTTGATTCTCCACTTCACTCTGAAATTCTTTGAACTTTCCAGACGTTTCAGACTTGTGTTTCATTAAGTAGATATACTCATATCTGCTCAAATCATCTGTGAAGGTTAGAAAATAACGATACCCACCGCGAGCCTCAACACTCATCGGACCGCATACATCAGTATGTATTATTTCCAATAAGTCAGTGGCTCGCTCCATTGTTCCGGAGAACGGAGTCTTAGTCATCTTGCCCATGAGGCATGGTTCGCAAGCACCAAATGATTCATAATCAAGTGATTCCAAAAGTCCATCTGCATGTAGTTTCTTCATGCGCTTTACACCAATATGACCTAAACGGCAGTGCCACAAGTATGCTGCACTATCATTATTAACTTTGCATCTTTTGGCATCAATATTATGAATATGTGTATCACTACAATCGAGATTCAATAAACCATTTATATTAAGTGTATGACCATAGAAGGTTTTATTCATGTAAACAGAACAACAATTATTCTTTGACTTAAATGAATAACTGTATTGCAATAAACATGATCCAATCATATTCATGCTCAACGCAAACACCAAATAACATTTATTTTAGGTTCAACACTAATCCCGAAGGTAAAAGGAGTGTGCGATGGTGATCTTATCAACCTTGGAATCATTTCCAACACACATCGTCACCTTGCCCTTAACTAGTATCTGTTCATTTTGCAAATCCTCTTTTGATTTACTAATCTTAGCAACTGAACTGGTATCAAATACCCTGGGGGTTACTATGAACACTAGTAAAGTACACATAAATTACATGTATATCAAATATACTTTTGTTCACTTTACCATTCTTCTTATCCGCCAAGTATTTGGGGTAGTTCCGCTTCGAGTGACCATTCCCTTTGCAGTAGAAGCACTCAATTTCAGGCTTAGGTCTAGCTTTGGGCTTCTTCACGGGAGTGGCAACTTGCTTTCCATTCTTCTTGAAGTTCCCTTTCTTTCCCTTGCCCTTTTACTTGAAACTAGTGGTCTTGTCAACCATCAACACTTCGTGCTTTTTCCTGATTTTTACCTTCGCCAATTTCGGCATCGCAAAGAGCTTGGGAATTGTTTCTGTTATCCCTTGCATATTATAGTTCATCACAAAGTTCTAGTAACTTGGTGATAGTGACTAGAGAACTCTGTCAATCACTATCTTATCTGGAAGATTAACTCCCACTTGATTCAAGTGATTGTAGTAATCAGACATTCTGAGCACATGCTCACTAGCTGAGCTATTCTCCTACATCTTGTAGGCAAAGTACTTGTCAGAGGTCTCATACCTCTTAACACAGGCATGAGTCTAAAATACCAATTCCAGCTCTTGTAACATCTCATATGCTCCATGGCGTTCAAAACGTTTTTGAAATCCTGGTTCTAAACCATAAAGTATGGCGCACTAAACTATCAAGTAGTCATCATACTGAGCTTGTCAAACATTCATAACGTCTGCATCTGCTCCTGCAAAAGGTCCGTCACCTAGCGGTGCATCAAGGACATAATTCTTCTGTGCAGCAATGAGGATAATCCTTAGATCACGGAGCTAGTGCGCATCATTGCTACTAACACCTTTCAGCATAGTTTTCTTTAGGAACATATCATAAATAAAACGGGGAAGCTATACGCGAGCAACTGATCTACAACATAGATATGCAAATACTATCAGGACTAAGTTCATGATAAATTTAAGTTCAATTAATCATATTACTTAAGAACTCCCACTTAGATAGACACCCATCTAATCATCTAAGTGATCACGTGATCCATATCAACTAAACCATGTCTGATCATCATGTGAGATGTGATACGTCTCCAACGTATCTATAATTTTTGATTGCTCCATGCTATATTATCTACTATTTTGGACTATATTGGGCTTTATTTTCCACTTTTATATTATTTTTGGGACTAACCTATTAACCGGAGGCCCGGCCCAGAATTGCTGTTTTTTTGCCTATTTCAGTGTTTCAGATAAACGGAATATCAAACGGAGTCCAAACGGAATAAAATCTTCAGGAACATGATTTTCTCACCGAACATGATCCAGCAGACTTGGACCCTACTGCAAGGGATCAAAGAGGAGGTCACGAGGGTGGGGGGCACGCCCCCCTAGGGCGCGCCCCCTGCCTCATGGGCCCCTCGGTGCTCCACCGACGTACTCCTTCCTCCTATATATACACACATACCCCCAAACGATCAGAAGAGGAGCCAAAAACCTAATTCCACCGCCGCAACTTTCTGTATCCACGAGATCCCATCTTGGGGCCTGTTCCGGAGCTCCACCGGAAGAGGGCCGTCATCACGGAGGGCTTCTACATCATCATAGCCTCTCCAATGAAGTGTGACTAGTTCACCTCAGACCTTCGGGTCCATAGTTAGTAGCTAGATGGCTTATTCTCTCTCTTTGAATCTCAATACAAAGTTCTCCCCCTCTCTTGTGGAGATCTATTCGATGTAATCTTGTTTTTGCGGTGTGTTTGTTTTGACCGATGAATTGTGGGTTTATGATCAAGTCTATCTATGAATAATATTTGAATCTTCTCTGAATTCTTTTATGCATGATTGGTTATCTTTGCAACTCTCTTTGAATTATCTGTTTGGTTTGGCAAACTAGATTGGTAGTTCTTGCCATGGGAGAAGTGCTTAGCTTTGGGTTCGATCTTGCGGTGTCCTTACCTAGTGACAGGAGGGGCAGCAAGGCACGTATTGCATCGTTGCCATCGAGGATAACAAGATGGGGTTTATTTCATATTGCATGAATTTATCTCTCTACATCATGTCATCTTGCTTAAGGCGTTACTCTGTTTTTAACTTAGTACTCTAGATGCATGCTGGATAGCGATCGATGAGTGGAGTAATAGTAGTAGATGCAGAATCGTTTCGATCTACTTGTCACGGACGTGATGCCTATATACATGATCATTCCTAGATATTCTCATAATTATGCACAATTCTATCGATTGCTCAACAGTAATTTGTTCACCCACCGTAGAATACTTATGCTCTTGAGAGAAGCCACTAGTGAAACGTATGGCCCCCGGGTCTATTCTCATCATATCAATCTCCATTACTTTTATATTGTTTTGCTATTTACTTTGCTTTTACTTTTTACTTTGCATCTTTATATCAAAAATACCAAAAATATTCTATCTATCAGATCTCACTCTCGTAAGTGACTGTGAAGGGCTTGACAACCCCTAATCGCGTTGGTTGCGAGTAGCTATCACTTTGTGCAAGTACGAGGGACTTGAGCGTAGGCTCCTACTGGATTGATACCTTGGTTCTCAAAAACTGAGGGAAATACTTACGCTACTCTGCTGCATCATCCCTTCCTCTTCGGGGAAAACCAACGCAAGCTCAAGACATAGCAAGATGGAGTAGTTTTCAATGGTGAACATCACTATGTTGATCATATCTACTATATGATTTACGTTCGACCTTTCGGTCTTAGTGTTTCGAGGCCATATCTGCATATGCTAGGCTCGTCAAGTTTAACCCGAGTATTCTGCATGTGCAAAATTGGCTTGCACCCATTGTATGTGAACGTAGAGCTTATCACAACCGATCATCACATGGTGTCTTAGCATGAAGAACTATCACAATGGTGCATACTCAGGGAGAACACTTATACCTTGAAACTTTAGTAAGGGATCATCTCATAATGCTACCGGCGTACTAAGCAAAATAAGATGCATAAAAGATAAAACATCACCAGCAATCAAATTATGTGACATGATATGGCCGTCATCATCTTGTGCCTTTGATCTCCATCTCCAAAGTACCGTCATAATCTCCATCGCCACCGACATGACACCATGATCTCCATCATCTTGATCTCTATCAACGTGTCATCACACGGTCGTCTCGCCAACTATTGCTATCACATAGCGATAAAGTAAATCAATTGTATGGCACTTGCATCTTATGCAATAAAGAGACAACCGTAAGGCTCCAGCTAGTTGCCGATAACTTTAACAAAACATGATCATCTCATACAACAATTTATATCTCATCGCGTCTTGACCATATCACATCACAACATGCCCTGCAAAAACAAGTTAGACGTCCTCTACTTTGTTGTTGCAAGTTTTACATGGCTGCTACGGGCTTAGCAAGAACTGTCGACGTTCTGGGAACGGGGGTCCCCAGACTTGCCTGCCTGCGGCCCACGGCATGGCTGAGCCAGTAGGCCGTACGGCCCATCTTCATCAACAAGGCATGCAAGACCCTCGCAAGGGTCCAAGCCTCGTGAGGCGGACAACGCAAGGACTCCTCTGGAGCGGCCTAGCTAGGCAGGCTCACGAGGGGCAGAGGTATCAAGGCGGGGCAAACCTCACGAGGCCCTCGTGACGTGAACCATGACGCATGACACCAGGCGGGCGCCAGCGCGCACATCGTCCTTATTTCCTCTTTGGTGCTAAGGAGGCCAACACAGACAAAGAGTACCGAGGCATCAGGTAAAGGTTGTTATATTGGTGCAACGAGACCAAGACCAAGAGGATGGCAAGACAGAGGTCATCGTGGAGCCCAAGACGGTGTCACCGCCAGAGCTTTCCGCACGCGAAGACCACTTTTGTCAGGATAGCTTGTACTTGTTGCCCCCCTTCAAATTTGCCCGCCGTTGTTGGCTCCCTTCCCGCTCGATATTTGGGAAGAGGACCAGGGCCTATATAAGTAGGGCTAACCACCATAGTAGAGGCATCTCATCTCATCTTAGCTTGATCCAACCCGATCGAGAGCCTACTCACAAGAACACCTCAACCTCAGGAGGCTGTTCTTCCCTTGTACTGTTCATCATCAGCCCTAGAGGCAATCCACCACCACCACACTAAAGAAGGGTATTACACCACAATGGTGGCCCGAACCAGTATAAACCTCGTGTCTTTCTGTGTTGCGAGTTCGTCGAGTTCGTCCGCGAGATCCTAGTGAGCTAGGGCGCAGATTGGTGGGAAGGAAAGACTTCGCGCGCACCACAGTGTTCAAACCATAAGGGTTTGCCGGAACCCCACATCCGACATTTGGCGCGCCAGGTAGGGGTGCGCCGGGGCTCCTCTCCACCAACCCACGCCCCGTACCGCCGCACTACGCTCCCATGGCAGGTGCCCCGCCACCCACCTCTGCGGCCAACACCAGCAGCAGGGAGTCCGGGTACCGAGCCCTGGCCCCCGCCCTGCGGCGAGTGCGGTGGCCGGCCAAGTTCAAGTCGGAGATGCCACCGCGTTACGACGGCGCGACAGACTCAGCGTCGTTCCTGATAGCGTACGAGGAGGCCTTCCTTGAAGCCGGAGGCGACGACAAGATCATGGCGAACTAGTTCCCCATGGCCCTCGCCGGCGAGCCACGCGCCTGGCTGCTCAACCTCCCGGGATCCATGGTGGCATCCTGGGGGGGACTCCGCAACCTCTTCACCGCGCGCTACGCGGCGCCGATGCACCACGCAGTCGCGACACTCCTGGGTGGCTCCCAAGCGCCGCTTTCAGATCGACACGTCAAGCCTTTCTTCCGTCAGATTGGGGCAGCCTCCAAGTGCCCTGGGGCTCCGCCGGGTTGGGCTGCGCCGGAGGCCGGCCTCACCTTTGGCTCAGAAGACCACCCCGACTCCACCGCCGGCTCTGGGATGCTCCCGATGCAACATGGCCGTTACCAAGACCCTCATCGACGGCGGCGCCGGCCTCAACTTGCTCTCCGTAGAAGCCTTCAGCCTTCTTCATGTGCCGCTCGAATGGCTCGGCCTCAGCAAGTCCTTCACAGGAGTGTGTTGGAAATATGCCCTAGAGGCAATAATAAATTGGTTATTATTATATTTCCTTGTTCATGATAATCGTTTATTATCCATGCTAGAATTGTATTGATAGGAAACTCAGATACATGTGTGGATACATAGACAACACCATGTCCCTAGTAAGCCTCTAGTTGACTAGCTCGTTGATCAATAGATGGTTACGGTTTCCTGACCATGGACATTGGATGTCGTTGATAACGGGATCACATCATTAGGAGAATGATGTGATGGACAAGACCCAATCCTAAGCATAGCACTAGATCGTGTAGTTCGTATGCTAAAGCTTTTCTAAATGTCAAGTATCATTTCCTTAGACCATGAGATTGTGCAACTCCCGGATACCGTAAGAGTGCTTTGGGTGTGCCAAACGTCACAACGTAACTGGGTGGCTATAAAGGTACACTACGGGTATCTCCGAAAGTGTCTGTTGGGTTGGCACGAATCGAGACTGGGATTTGTCACTCCGTGTGACGGAGAGGTATCTCTGGGCCCACTCGGTAGGACATCATCATAATGTGCACAATGTGATCAAGGAGTTGATCACGGGATGATGTGTTACGGAACGAGTAAAGAGACTTGCCGGTAACGAGATTGAACAAGGTATCGGGATACCGACGATCGAATCTCGGGCAAGTATCGTACCGATAGACAAAGGGAATTGTATACGGGATTGATTAAGTCCTTGACATCGTGGTTCATCCGATGAGATCATCGTGGAGCATGTGGGAGCCAACATGGGTATCCAGATCCCGCTGTTGGTTATTGACCGGAGAACGTCTCGGTCATGTCTGCATGTCTCCCGAACCCGTAGGGTCTACACACTTGAGGTTCGATGACGCTAGGGTTATAAAGGAAGTTTGTATGTGGTTACCGAATGTTGTTCGGAGTCCCGGATGAGATCCCGGACGTCACGAGGAGTTCCGGAATGGTCCGGAGGTA
The DNA here is from genome assembly GCF_003073215.2 of Triticum urartu. Taxonomy (NCBI): domain Eukaryota; kingdom Viridiplantae; phylum Streptophyta; class Magnoliopsida; order Poales; family Poaceae; genus Triticum; species Triticum urartu. Next base: position 534,821,501 of record NC_053023.1, on the reverse strand, counting down.
AAGATTTATATATGGGAAGTCCTGTTTTGGTCACCGGAAAGGTTTAGGGGTTTATCGGTAACGTACCGGGACCACCGGGAGGGTCTCGGGGGTCCACCAAGTGGGGCCACCAACCCCGGAGGCTTGCGTGGGCTAAGTGTGGGAGGGGACCAGCCCCAGGTGGGCTGGTGCGCCCCCCACAAGGGCCCAAGGCGCCTAAGAGGTGGAAAGGGGGCAAACCCTAGAGTGGTATGGGCCTTAGGGCCCATCTTGGTGCGCCTCCCTCTCCCATCCCCTCTTGGCCGCCTCCCCTTTCCCATCTAGGGCTGCCGCCCCCCTAGGGGTGGGAACCCTAGAGGGGGCGCACCCTCCTCCCTCTCCCCTATATATAGTGAGGCATAGGGGCTGCTCATAACACGCGATTTGATCTCTCTTTGGTGCAGCCCTACCTCTCTCCTCCTCCTCTCCCGTGGTGCTTGGCGAAGCCCTGCAGGATTGCCACGCTCCTCCATCACCACCACGCCGTTGTGCTGCTGCTGGATGGAGTCTTCCTCAACCTCTCCCTCTCTCCTTGCTGGATCAAGGCGTGGGAGACGTCACCGGGCTGTACGTGTGTTGAACGCGGAGGTGCCGTCCGTTCGGCACTAGGATCTCCGGTGATTTGGATCACGACGAGTACGAATCCATCAACTCCGTTCTCTTGAACGCTTCCGCTTAGCGATCTACAAGGGTATGTAGATGCACTCTCCTTCCCCTCGTTGCTGGTCTCTCCATGGATAGATCTTGGTGACACGTAGGAAAATTTTGAATTTCTGCTACGTTCCACAACAGTGGCATCATGAGCTAGGTCTATGCATAGTTACTATGCACGAGTAGAACACAAAGTAGTTGTGGGCGTTGATTTTGTTCAATATGCTTACCGATACTAGTCCAATCTTGTTTCGACGGTATTGTGGGATGAAGCGGCCTGGACCAACCTTACACGTACTCTTACGTGAGACCGGTTCCACCGACTGACATGCACTAGTTGCATAAGGTGGCTGGCGGGTGTCTGTCTCTCCCACTTTAGTCGGAACGGATTCGATGAAAAGGGTCCTTATGAAGGGTAAATAGCAATTGGCATATCACGTTGCGATTTTTGCGTAGGTAAGAAACGTTCTTGCTAGAAACCCATAGCAGCCACGTAAAACATGCAAACAACAATTAGAGGACATCTAACTTGTTTTTGCAGGGTATGCTATGTGATGTGATATGGCCAAAGGATGTGATGAATGATATATGTGATGTATGAGATTGATCATGTTCTTGTAATAGGAATCACGACTTGCATGTCGATGAGTATGACAACCGGCAGGAGCCATAGGAGTTGTCTTAATTTATTTATGACCTGCATGTCAACATAAATGTCATGTAATTACTTTACTTTATTGCTAACCGTTAGCTGTAGTAGTAGAAGTAATAGATGACATGACAACTTCAAGAAGACACGATGATGGAGATCATGATGATGGAGATCGTGGTGTCATGCCGGTGACGATGATGATCATGGAGCCCCGAAGATGGAGATCAAAAGGAGCAAAGTGATGATGGCCATATCATGTCACTATTTGATTGCATGTGATGTTTATCATGTTTATACATCTTATTTGCTTAGAACGACGGTAGTAAATAAGATGATCCCTCATTAAAATTTCAAGAAAGTGTTCCCCCTAACTGTGCACCGTTGCGACAGTTTGTTGTTTCAATGCACCACGTGATGATTGGGTGTTTGATTCAAACGTTCACATACAACGGGTGTAAGACAGATTTACACATGCAAACACATAGGTTGACTTGACGAGCCTAGCATGTGTACAGACATGGCCTCGGAACACAGAAGACCGAAAGGTCGAGCATGAGTCGTATAGAAGATACGATCAACATGAAGATGTTCACCGACGTTGACTAGTCCGTCTCACGTGATGATCGGACACGGCCTAGTTGACTCGGATCATGTAATCACTTAGATGACTAGAGGGATGTCTATCTGAGTGGGAGTTCATAAGATGAACTTAATTATCCTGAACATAGTCAAAAGGTCTTCGCAAATTATGTCGTAGCTCGCGCTTCAGTTCTACTGTTTAGTTATGTTCCTAGAGAAAATTTAGTTGAAAGTTGATAGTAGCAATTATGCGGACTAGGTCCGTAAACTGAGGATTGTCCTCCTTGCTTCATAGAAGGCTTATGTCCTTAATGCACCGCTCAGTGTGCTGAACCTCGAACGTCGTCTGTGGATGTTGCGAACATCTGACATACACATTTTGATAACTACGTGATAGTTCAGTTAAACGGTTTAGAGTTGAGGCACCGAAGACGTTTTGAAACATCGCGAAACATATGAGATGTTTCGAGGGCTGAAATTGGGATTTCAGGCTCGTGCCCATGTCAAGAGGTATAAGACCTCCAACGATTTTCTTAGCCTGCAAACTAAGGGAGAAAAGCTCAATTGTTGAGCTTGTGCTCAGATTGTCTGAGTACAACAATCATTTGAATCAAGTGGGAGTTGATCTTCCAGATGAGATAGTGATGTTTCTCCAAAGTCATTGCCACCAAGCTGCTAGAGCTTCGTGATGAACTATAACATATTAGGGATAGATATGATGATCCTTGAAATATTCGCGATGTTTGACACCGCGAAAGTAGAAATCAAGAAGGAGCATCAATTGTTGATGGTTGGTGAAACCACTAGTTTCAAGAAGGGCAAGGGCAAGAAGGGATACTTCATGAAACGGCAATTCAGCTGCTGCTCTAGTGAAGAAACCCAAGGTTGAACCCAAACCCAAGACTAAGTGCTTCTGTAATAAGGGGAACAGCCACTGGAGCAGAATTACCCTAGATACTTGGTAGATTAGAAGGCTGGCAAGGTCGATAGAAGTATATTGGATATACATTATGTTAATGTGTACTTTACTACTACCCCTAGTAGCACCAGGGTATTAGATACCGGTTCAGTTGCTAAGTGTTAGTAACTCGAAATAAAAGCTATGGAATAAACGGAGACTAGCTAAAGGTGAGCTGACGATATGTATTGGAAGTGTTTCCAATGTTGATATGATCAAGCATCGCACGCTCCCTCTACCATTGAGATTGGTGTTAAACCTAAATAATTGTTATTTGGTGTTTGCGTTGAGCATAGACATGATTGGATTATGACTATCGCGATACGGTTATTCATTTAAGGAGAATAATGGTTACTCTGTTTATTTGAATAATACCTTCAATGGTCTTGCACCTAAAATGAATGGTTTATTGAATCTCGATCGTAGTGATACACATGTTCATGCCAAAAGATATAAGATAGTAATGATAGTACCACCTACTTGTGGCACTGCCACGTAAGTCATATCGGTATAAAACGCATGAAGAAGCTCCATGTTGATGGATCTTTGGGCTCACTCGTTTTTGAAAAGTTTGAGACATGCGAACCATGTCTATTGGTGTTTATGCATGAAGAAACTCCATGCAAATGGACCGTTTGGACTCACTTGATTTTTTGAATCACTTGAGACATGCAAATCATACCACATGGGCAAGATGACTGAAAGCCTCGGTTTCAGTAAAATGGAACTGGAAAGCAACTTGTTGGAATTAATACATTTTGATGTGTGCAGTCCAATGAGTGCTGAGGCGTGTAGTGGATATCGTTATGTTCTTACTTCACAGATGATTTGAGTAGATGTTGAGTATATTTACTTGATGAATCACGAGTCTGAATTATTGAAAGGTTCAAGTAATTTTAGGGTGAAGTTGAAAGATCATCGTGACAAGAGGATAAAGTATCTATGATATGATCATAGAGATGTTTATCTAAATTATGAGTTTGGCACAGAATTAAGACATTGTGGAAATTATTTCACAACTAATACAGCCTGGAACACCATAGTGTGATGGTGTGTCCGAACATCATAACTGCACCCTATTGGATATGATGCATACCATGATGTCTCTTATCGAATTACCACAATAGTTTATGGGTTAGGCATTAGAGACAACCACATTCACTTTAAATAGGGCACCACATAATTCCGATGAGATGACATCGTATGAACTATGGTTTAGAGAAACCTAAGCTGTCATTTCTTAAAAAGTTTGGGGCTGCGACGCTTATGTGAAAAAGTTTCAGGCTGATAAGCTCGAACCCAAAGCGGATAAATGCATCTTCATAGGACACCCAAAACAGTTGGGTATACCTCCTATCTCAGATTCGAAAGCAATAAAGGATTGTTTCTAGAATCGGGTCCTTTCTCGAGGAAAAGTTTCTCTTGAAAGAATTGAGTGGGAGGATGGGGGAGACTTGATGAGGTTATTGAACCGTCACTTCAACTAGTGTATAGCAGGGCATAAATAGTTGTTCCTGTGGCACCTACACCAATTGAAGTGGAAGCTTATGATAGTGATCATGAAACTTCAGATCAAGTCACTACCAAACCTCGTGGGATGACAAGGATGCGTACTACTTCAGAGTGGTACATAATCCTGTCTTGGAAGTCATGTTGCTAGACAACAATGAACCTACGAGCTATGGAGAAGCGATGGTGGGCCTGGATTCCAAAATGGCTCGAGGCCATATAATCCGAGAGAGGATCCATATATGAAAACAAAGTGTAGACTTTGGAAGAACTACTCGATGGTCGTAAGGCTGTTGAGTACAGATGGATTTTTAAAAGGAAGACGGACAATGATGGTAAATGTCACCATTAAGAAAGCTCGACTTGTCGTTAAGATGTTTTCTGACAAGTTCAAGGAGTTGACGATGGTGAGATTTTCTCACTCGTAGCGATGCTAAGAGTCTGTTGGAATTATATTAGCAATTACTGCATTATTTATGAAATCTTGCAGATAGGATGTCAAAACATTGTTTCCTCGACGATTTTCTTGAGGAAAGGTTGTATGTGATACAACCGGAAGTTTTTGTCAATCCTGAAAGATGCTAATAAGTATGCAAAGCCCCAGCATCCTTCTGAGGACTGGAGTAAGCATCTCGGAGTTGGAATGTATGCTTTGATGAGATGATCAAAGATTTTGGGTGTGTACAAAGTTTATGAGAAACTTGTATTTCCAAAGAAGTGAGTGGGAGCACTATAGAATTTCTGATAAATATATGTTGTTGACATATTGTTGATCAGAAATGACGTAGAATTTCTGGAAAGCATATAGGGTTATTTGGAAAGTGTTTTTCAATGGAGAGCCTGGATTAAGCTACTTGAACATTGAGCATCAAGATCTATAAGGATAGATAAAAATGCTTAATGGTACTTTCAAATGAGCACATACCTTGACATGATCTTGAAGGTGTTCAAGGTGGATCAGTCAAAGAAGGAGTTCTTGCCTGAGTTGTAAGGTATGAAGTTTAGACTTAAAGCTCGACCACGGCAGAATAGAGAGAAAGGACGAAGGTCGTCCCCTATGCTTAAGACATAGGCTCTACAGTATGCTATGCTGTGTACCGCACCTGAAGTGTGCCTTGCCATGAGTCAGTCAAGGGGTATAAGAGTGATCCAAGAATGGATCACAGGACAGCGGTCAAAGTTATCCTTAGTAACTAGTGGACTAAGGAATTTTTCTCGATTATGGAGGTGGTAAAAGAGTTCGTCGTAAAGGGTTACGCCGATGCAAACTTTGACACTAATCCAGATTATTCTGAGTAGTAAACTAGATTCGTATAGTAGAACAGTTATTTGGAATAGCTCCAAATAGAGCGTGGTAGCTGCATCTAGGAGATGACATAGAGATTTGTAAAGCACACACGGATCTGAAAGGTTCAGACCCGTTGACTAAAACCTCTCTCACAAGAAACATGATCAAACCCAGAACTCATTGAGTGTTAATCACATAGTGATGTGAACTAGATTATTGACTCTAGTAAACTCTTTGGATGTTGGTCACATGGCGATGTGACCTACGAGTGTTAATCACATGGCGATGTGAACTAGATTATTGACTCTAGTGCAAGTGGGAGACTGTTGGAAATATGCCCTAGAGGCAATAATAAATTGGTTATTATTATATTTCCTTGTTCATGATAATCGTTTATTATCCATGCTAGAATTGTATTGATAGGAAACTCAGATACATGTGTGGATACATAGACAACACCATGTCCCTAGTAAGCCTCTAGTTGACTAGCTCGTTGATCAATAGATGGTTATGGTTTCCTGACCATGGACATTGGATGACGTTGATAACGGGATCACATCATTAGGAGAATGATGTGATGGACAAGACCCAATCCTAAGCATAGCACTAGATCGTGTAGTTCGTATGCTAAAGCTTTTCTAATGTCAAGTATCATTTCCTTAGACCATGAGATTGTGCAACTCCCGGATACTGTAGGAGTGCTTTGGGTGTGCCAAACGTCACAACGTAACTGGGTGGCTATAAAGGTACACTACGGGTATCTCCGAAAGTGTCTGTTGGGTTGGCACGAATCGAGACTGGGATTTGTCACTCCGTGTGACGGAGAGGTATCTCTAGGCCCACTCGGTAGGACATCATCATAATGTGCACAATGTGATCAAGGAGTTGATCACGGGATGATGTGTTACGGAACGAGTAAAGAGACTTGCCGTAACGAAGATTGAACAAGGTATCGGGATACCGACGATCGAATCTCGGGCAAGTATCGTACCGATAGACAAAGGGAATTGTATACGGGATTGATTAAGTCCTTGACATCGTGGTTCATCCGATGAGATCATCGTGGAGCATGTGGGAGCCACCATGGGTTATCCAGATCCCGCTGTTGGTTATTGACCGGAGACGTCTCGGTCCATGTTCTGCATGTCTCCCGAAAACCGGTAGGGTCTACACACTTGAAGGTCGATGACGCTAGGTTATAAAAGGAAGTTTGTATGTGGTTACCGAATGTTGTTCGGAGTCCCGGATGAGATCCCGGACGTCACGAGGAGTTCCGGAATGGTCCGGAGGTAAAGATTTATATATGGGAAGTCCTGTTTTGGTCACCGGAAAGGTTTCGGGGTTTATCGGTAACGTACCGGGACCACCGGGAGGGTCCCGGGGGTCCACCAAGTGGGGGCCAACCCCGGAGGCTGCGTGGGCCAAGTGTGGGAGGGGACCAGCCCCAGGTGGGCTGGTGCGCCCCCCCACAAGGCCCAAGGCGCAAGGGAGAGTGGAAGGGGGCAAACCCTAGGCTCAGATAGGCCTAAGGCCCACCTAGTGGTGCGCCCCCCTCTCTCCCCCCTTGGCCGCCCCCCTTAGATGGGATCTAGGGCTGGCCGCCACCCCTAGGGGTGGAAACCTAGGTGGGGGCGCAGACCCTCCCCTCCCCTATATATACTTGAGGTTTTGGCCTGCCAGAGACACGAATTCTTCCCCTTTGGTGCAGCCCTACCTCTCTCCCTCCTCCTCTCCCGTGGTGCTTGGCGAAGCCCTGCAGGATTGCCACGCTCCTCCATCACCACCACGCCGTTGTGCTGCTGCTGGATGGAGTCTTCCTCCAACCTCTCCCTCTCCCTTGCTGGATCAAGGCTGTGGGAGACGTCACCGGGCTGTACGTGTGTTGAACGCGAGGTGCCGTCTGTTCGGCACTAGATTTCGGTGATTTGGATCACGACGAGTACGACTCCATCAACCCCGTTCACTTGAACGCTTCCGCTTAGCGATCTACAAGGGTATGTAGATGCACTCTCCTTCCCCTCGTTTGCTGGTCTCTCCAGATAGATCTTGGTGACACGTAGGAAAATTTGGAATTTCTGCTACGTTCCCCGACAGAGTGGGTGGTGGAGCTGCCCACTCTCTGGGGCAGATCCGCCTCCCTGTCACCTTTGGCATGCGAGACAACTATCGCACCGAGCTGGTGGACTTTGACATCGCCCGCATCGGTCTCCCGTACAATGCCATCCTCGGGTACCCGGCTCTCGCTCAGTTCATGGTAGCGACTCACCCAGCCTACAACCTCATGAAGATGCCAGGGAGGAAGGGTGTCCTCACCATCAAGGGGGACACTGAGGAGGCCGTGGCGGCGCTCAGGCTCGCCTTCATGACCGCGGCAGCAGCACAGCCAGTCGGCGCCGGTACGCCGGAGGCCAAGGAGACTGCACCACCAAGAAGAAGCAGATGTTCACTCAAGACAAGGCGGAGACCAAGCAGGTGTCGGTTAATGAGGACGGGTCTTCAAGAGCCACCTTCACCATAGGAACCGGCCTTGACCCGGGACAAGAAGAAGCTTTGGTGAGGTTTTTGCACGCGAACAAGGAGATATTCGCCTGGGAGCCCAATCAGCTGGTAGGGGTCCCGAGAGAGGTAATCCAGCATCATCTAAGGGTGTGCCCCAACGTACGCCCCATGAAGCAGCGAGCAAGACGACAGTCCACTGAGAAGCAGGCCTTCGTCGTCCAAGAGACACACTAGCTGGAGGCGGCAGGTACCATCCGAGAAGTTCGATACCTCGAATGGCTGGCGAACCCCGTCGTAGTACCAAAGAAAGGCGGGAAGGAACGGATGTGCGTCGACTTCACCAACCTTAACAAAGCGTGCCCCCAGGATCCGTTCCCGCTTCCACGCATCGACCAAATCATTGACTCCACCGCCGAGTGCGACTTTCTATGTTTCCTGGATGCATTCTCAGGATACCACCAAATCAAGATGGCGGTGGAGGATGTGGAGAAGACAGCCTTCCTGACACCATGCGGGGTGTACTACTACACCTGCATGCCCTTCGGGTTGTGCAACACGGGCGCAACCTTTGAACGGTTGATGCAAATTGCCTTGGGGCGGCAGCTCGGCAGAAACACAGAGGCCTACATTGATGACATAGTGGTCAAATATCGTGAGGCGAGGACATTGATTCGAGACTTGGAGGAGACCTTCGAGAGCTTGCGCCAAGTGAACTTGAGGCTTAACCCGGAGAAGTGCGTGTTTGCCTTCCCCTCCGGCAAGCTACTGGGGTTCCTCGTATCCCACAGAGGGATCGAGGCGAACCCGGAGAAGATCAAAGCCATCGAAGACATGAGCCCACCACAGACCCTCAAGGAGATGCAGAAGCTAGCAGGGCGGGTGACCGCGTTAGGGCATTTCATCTCCAAGCTAGGCGAGCGCGCCTTACCCTTCTTTAAGCTCATGAAGAAGAAGGGCCCGTTCGAGTGGACCCCGGAGGCCGGCCGGGCCTTCCAAGACCTCAAGAAATACCTCGCCAGCCCCTAGTGATGGTGGCACCGCGGCCTCTCGAGCCTCTGGTGCTCTACCTTGCCGCCACCCCGTACTCCGCTAGCCCGGCACTGGTGGTAGTTCGGGAGGAGCGCCAAGACAAGGGTGTGCCGTGCCAAGCCAGAGCTGATGCAGCGCGGGGTCAACAAGGCGCAGCAAAGCCATCAGCGGCGGATGACCAAGCTTAGCAGGGCAACATCGGAGAAGCTCCTGAGGACGGTCTGGTCTCAGGAAACCCACCACCTCAGGATATTCCACAATCTCCGTGGGACCTGAGCCTCGACAGTGTGCCAGCCCTCGTCGAGCACCCGGTGTACTTCGTCAGCACCGTACTCCGGGACGCGAGGGCGCGCTACCCCATGCCGCAAAAGATCCTGCTCACACTCTTAGTGGCCTCGCGCAAGTTGCGGCACTACTTCCAGGGCCACCCCATCAAGGTCGTCTCAGCCTATCCATTGGAGAGGGTGCTCTGGAGCCCTAACTCAGTCGGAAGGGTCACTGAGTGGAACATCGAGTTGCAAGCATTCCAGCTGGAGTTCAGCACTACCAGGGTCATCAAGGGAGCCGCTCTCGCCGATTTTGTGGTAGAATGGACAGATGCCCCGGCTCTTGAGGAAGGAGAAGACCGGTCCACCTCCCAAGGAAGCGAGGCACCAGACGGCTGGGTCATGTATTTCAATGGCGCCTTCGCGCACCAGGGCGCGGGGGCTAGAGCAGTGCTCATCTCGCCCACTCAGGACAAGCTCTACTACGCCGTGCAACTCTGTTTTCAGCACGGCGAGAAGGTCTCCAACAAGGTGTACGAGCCAAAGGACGAGCACATGGAGGCCTACCTCGCGGAGGTGTGCAAGATGGAAAAACAGTTCTCGGGCCTGGAGCTGCAGCATGTGCCCCGGGGCACCAACAAGGAAGCCGATAACATCGCTAGGAGAGAAACCAAGCGGCAACCGCAGGAGCCCGGCGTCTTTGAAGAGCGGCTCTTCAAGCCATCAGCTATGCCACCTCTTTGAAGCATGACTCAGCCTCGAGAGGAGCTCCCACTGCCCCTGGCCACGGGAGCCCAGCCTGTGGCCAGACCTTAGGAGCTCGGCTGCTCTTGGCGCTCGAGCCCTAGGAGGAGTGCTGGATTAAGGAATTCAAAGAGTACCTGATGCACGAGATGCTGCCGGAGAAGGAAGAGGACATGAAGCGCGTGGTCCGGCAAGCCACGACATACTGTATCCAAGAGGACGAGTTATATAGGAAACGACCACATGATGTCACGCTGCGCTGCATCTCCAGCGGTCAAGGAAGGGAGTTGTTGATTGACATACATGGCGGTGACTGCGGACACCACTCGTCGTCACGGACCCTCGTCGGCAAGGTGTTCCGTAGTGGGTTCTATTGGCCTACATCACTCAACGACGTGTCCGAGCTGGTGAAGTCATGTGAAGCTTGCCAATTCCACGCCAAGCAAATCCATCAGCCTGCTTAGGGCCTCCAAACCATCCCGCTCACATGGCCGTTTGCAGTCTGGGGGCTAGACATCCTAGGCCCGTTCCCCCGGGCGCCAGGGGGCTACCGCTATCTCTACGTCGCCATCGACAAATTCACCAAGTGGGCGGAAGTGGAAGCCGTCCGTACCCTTCCAGCCGGCTCTCCTGTCAAGTTCATCAAGGGCCTTGTGAGCCGCTTCGGGGTACCCAACCACATCATCATAGATAATAGTTCGCAGTTTACTAGCAACCTCTTCAAAACCTACTGTGCTAACCTTGGAACGCAGATATGCTACGCTTCACTGGCCCACCCCAGGAGTAACGGGCAGGCCGAGCGCACTAACACAGAGGTCCTGAGGGGCCTCAAGGCTAGGACCTTCAAGAAGAAGCTGGAGGCCTACGGCAGGGGCTGGCACAACGAGCTCCAGTCCGTGTTGTGGTCCATCCGAAGCACCGCCACCAAGCCAACGAGCGAGACTCCATTCTTCCTCGTCTACAGAGCTGAAGCAGTCCTTCCTCACGAGGTCAAGCATCACTCCGCACGGGTCCTAGCGTTCGACAAAACGCAGTAGGACGCCATGTGGGGGATGGATCTCATGCTGGGGGAGGAACGCCATCGTGAAGCCGCGTTGAGGGCGGCAAGGTACCAACAAGCGCTGCGGCGATACCACTGCCACAACATCCGCTCCAGGACGCTCGAGGTGGGAGACCTCGTCCTGAGGCGGGTCCTCTCCAGCAAAGGGCTGCACAAGCTTTCGCCCATGTGGGAGGGCCCGTTCAGGGTCGTCCATGTCTCCAGGCTGGGTGCAGCGCGCCTGGAGACGCAGGACGGGATACCCATCCAGAACGCCTGGACCATCCAGCACCTCCGGAAGTTCTATCCATGAAGCAAGGCCCAGAGCCTGAGAAGCGAGGCCTAGAGCCTAAGAAGAAAGGCCCAGAGCCTGTGAAGAAGGCCCGGTGCCTGTGAAGAATCCCCGCCCATGACACTCTCACGTAATAATGAGTGGGGCTGTACATGCCCCGGAGTCTCAGGAGCGCTGGCCTCAGGCCCTGGGGCTCCCTCCCACGCCTAGTGGACAACACTTAGCTCCGCGCTGGTGAGAAGACTTGAAGACTAGATTAGGTGCCGGACGTGGATTTTCATTTGCTTTCCGTAGTTGACTCACTTTTCCTTAATCAAAGTTTGCCTTTGGCGTTCCTTGCCGATTTGATTCCCTCGCCTCTCACTGCATTTTTTCCGGCTCGAATTTGCTCATGTTCTCTCTCTCTCTCTCGCATGCCTCAGGAGGGGCCTAGGTAGGTGCCCTCACAAGCATTTTTTCTCCTTTCTGCCTTCTCGTGAGCCACCCTCGTTCGAGCCCAAAAGCTGGCGCACCTCTCCTAGTCCGTGCCCCTCGGGTACCGCGATACAAAGTGCCAGGTCAGGGCCAGGATGAACGAAAAATCTTTTAACACACTTCCTAACGAGTTTTTCGCAGTTCCTGAGCGAATGCAGGCCACCAAGGGGAAGAAGGTGCTCCCCTCAGGCTCCGGCTCGTCGGACGCAAGCCAGAGCTCCGTCTTCCCCCACTCATTGCTCTCTCCCGCTGTCAGCAGGCGCACGGAGGTGAGGCTCTTCTCCGTGACAGTGGGCGCCTCAAGAGCGGGCTCGTACCAAGACGGTGCCAAGGAAGTCTTGACCTTGCACGGAGCCATGAGCGGCAGATGCAGAGCAAGACTGGGGCAGATCTGGAGGTAGCGGCGGCGAAGAGCGAGAAAGGGGATCTGGAGCGAGGCAAGGAAGAAGCAATGAAGGCAAGTGCTACCTACGCCAGCCTTTTGTCAGGTCAAGCAGTTGCCGAGGCAACATGGGGAAGCGGAGACGCCCACATCCAATCAACCGCCACGCATCAACCGAGGCTGCAGGCTTTGGGGGCTAGCGGTGCTCCGAACTTGACCCTTGGCTTCGCCGCGAAGCCAAGCCCGAGCGCACCTTGGGCTCGGGGGCTACTGTCGGTGTTCTGGGAACGGGGGTCCCCAGACTTGCCTGCCTGTGGCCCATGGCGTGGCTGAGCCAGCAGGCCGTACGACCCATCTTCATCAACAAGGCACCCAAGACCCTCGCGAGGGTCCAAGCCTCGCGAGGCGGACGACGCAAGGCCTCCTTTGGAGCGGCCTATCTAGGCAGGCTCACGAGGAGCGAAGATATCAAGGAGGGGCAAACCTCACAAGGCCCTCATGACGTGAGCCATGACGCACGACACCAGGCGGGCGCTAGGCGGGCGCCAGCGCGCACAGCGTCCTTATTTCCTCTTTCGTGCTAAGGAGGCCAGCGCAGACGAAGAGTACCGAGGCATCAGGCAAAGGTTGCTATATTGGTGCAACAAGACCAAGACCAGGAGGACGGCAAGATGGAGGTTATCATGGAGCCCAAGACGGCGTCACCGCCAGAGCTTTTCGCAAGCGAAGACCACTTTTGTCAGGATAGCTTGTACTAGGTGTCCCCCTTCAAATTTTGCCCACCGTTGTTGGCCCCCTTCCTGCTCGATATTTGGGAAGAGGACCAGGGCCTATTAAAGTAGGGCTAGCCACCATAGTAGAGGCATATCATCTCATCTTAGCTTGATCCAACCCGATTGAGAGCCTACTCACAAGAACACCTCAACCTCAGGAGGCTGTTCTTCACTTGTACTGTTCATCATCAGCCCTAGAGGCAATCCACCACCATCACACTAGAGTAGGGTATTACACCACAACGGTGGCCCGAACTAGTATAAACCTCGTGTCTTTCTGTGTTGCGAGTTCGTCGAGTTCGTCCGCGAGATCCTAGCGAGCTAGGGCGCAGATTGGTGGGAAGGAAAGACTTCGCGCGCACCCCAGTGTTCGAACCTTAAGGGTTTGCCGGAACCCCACATCCGACAAGAACCATTCATACCTACGCATCAAAAACCACAACGCGGTATAGTGATTGCTTTTTGATCTTTAGAAAGAACCCTGTTCATTGAATTCGATTCAACTAAAGTTGGAGAAACTGACACCGCCAACCACCTATGTGCAAAGCACGTCGGTAGAACCAGTCTCATGAACGCGGTAATGTAATGTCGGTTCGCGCCGCTTCATCCAACAATACCGCCGAATCAAGAAACAACTAGTGACGGCAAGCAATATGTATATACCCACACCCACAACTCCTTTGTGTTCTACTCGTGCATATAACATCTATGCATAGACATGTCTCGGATGCCACTTTTGGGGAACGCATTATTTCAAAAAAATTCCTACGATCACGTAAGATCTATCTAGGGATGCATAGAAACGAGAGGGGAGAGTATGTCTATGTACCCTCGTAGACCGAAAGTGGAAGCGTTTAAGAAACATGGTTGATGTAGTTGAATGTCTTCGCGATCCAACCGATCAAGTACCGAACGCACGGCACATCCGCGATCTGCACACGTTCAGCTCAGTGACGTCCCTCGTACTCTTGATCCAATTGAGGCCAAGGGAGAGTTTCGTCAGCGCGACGGCGTGTTGACAGTGATGATGAAGTTACTAGCGCAGGGCTTCACCTAAGCACTACGACGATATGACCGAGGTGTGTATATGTGGATGGGGGAAACGCACACGGCTAAAACAATTATCAACTTGTGTGTTCTAGGGTTCCCCATGCCCCCGTATATAAAAGAGCAAGGGGGGAAGCCCGCCGGCCTCATGGGGTGCGCCCCCAAGTAGGATTCCTACTAGGAATAGGAATCCTATTCCTAGTAGGTTTCCAACAAGGGAAGAGAGGGGGAAGGAAGGAGAGGGAGAGAGGGAGAAGGAAAGGGAGGGGGCGCCGCCCCCTCCTAGTCCAATTTGGACTCCTCAAAGGGGGGCAGCCCTAGGGCCCTCTCCTCTCTCTCTCACAAGGCTCATGTTGGCTCATTAGTTCCCCCCGGGGTTTCCTATAACACCTGGCACTCCGATATTTATCCGGTGACCCCGGAACTCATCCGGTGTTCGAATAACATCGTCCAATATATCAATCTTTATGTCTCGACCATTTTGAGGCTCCTCGTCATGTCCGTGATCACATCCGGGACTCCGAACTACCTTCGGTACATCAAAACACATAAACTCATAAAATATCGATTGTCATCGAACGTTAAGCGTGGGGACCCTACGGGTTCAAGAACTATGTAGACATGACCAAGCCTCATCTCTGGTCAATAACCAATAGCGGAACCTGGATGCTCATATTGGTGCCTACATATTCTATGAAGATCTTTATCGGTCAAACTGCATAACAACATATATTGTTCCCTTTGTCATCGGTATGTTACTTTCCCGTGATTCGATCGTCGGTATCTCAATACCTAGTTCAATCTCGTTACCGGCAAGTCTCTTCACTCGTTCCGTAATGCAACATTCCGCAACTGACTCATTAGTCACATTAGTTGCAAGGCTTATAGTGATGTGCATTACCGAGAGGGCCCAGAGACACCTCTCCGACTATCGGAGTGACAAATCCTAATCTTGATCTATGCCAACTGAACAAACACCATCGGAGACACCTGTAGAGCATCTTTATAATCACCCAGTTACGTTGTGACGTTTGATAGCATACTAAGTGTTCCTCCGGTATTGGAGAGTTGCATATTCTCATAGTCATAAGAACATGTATAAGTCATGAATAAAGCAATAGCAATAAACTGAACGATCATAGTGCTAAGCTAATGGATGGGTCTAGTCCATCACATCATTCTCTAATGATGTGATCCCAATTATCCAATGAAAACACATGTCCATGGCTAGGAAACTTAACCATCTTGGATTAATGAGCTAGTCAAGTAGAAGCATACTAGGGACACTCTGTTTGTCTATGTATTCACACATGTACTAAGTTTCCGGTTAATACAATTCTAGCATGAATAATAAACATTTATCATGATATAAGGATATAAATAATAACTTTATTATTGCCTCTAGGGCATATTTCCTTCACCACTGATCCCACTGCTAAGGCTCTTCCTCCTCCTCGGTAGCCTGATCATTCCGGTAGGAGATGATATCCACGGGCATAATCCTATATCCGCCCCTGGCAACATGATCAAACAAAGCATGACCATGCAATGGAATAGTACCACGAGTCGTCACACTAAAAAGCAGGTTATATGGAACATGGATGTTAGGAGATTCGATATTGGTAAAATGGTGGTGATCCATGGTTGCGTGGTCTAGGGAAACCTTGGTCAGAGGGTAATCATGAAGGCATATCTCAACCTCGAAGTGAGCCGCCAAATGAGTGGCGAAAATCCCACCATTTATTTTACCCGTGGACCAATTAATGTGGAGGGGACATGCCACAATAGCTCCCAAGCTATAAGTGTTGTCGCCCTCTAGTGCACGGCATAAAACAACAAAGTCTGGTGTGCTGAGCGCACCCACTTTTTCCCTAGCAAGCAAACACTTAGCGATAAATAAAGCAAAATAATGGAAGACAGGAAAGTGTATGCTAGTGGCAGTGATGGCCGATAGCCCTCTCTCATCTCCCACTGTCAAAGTACGATAGAAGGCCTCAAACTTTGCCGGCCTAAGCTCAGCTAAGCTCCCATCAAAAGGGATCATGCATATGTTACAAAATTCAGTAAGTGGTAACTGATGAGTTTCAACATATAAATCAAACTGCACCTCAGGAGGATTATTCCTAGGAAGAAAAGTAAAACTTTGAATAAAGATGTTTGTGAGGAGATGATATTGTTCGCATTCAGCTGCGATGAAGTCGGTGAGGTCGGCATTAGTAGCGTATTGTGTGAACTCTTGAAGGATTCCAGCCTCTCCATGGACGGGGTGTGCGTCCATTCACACGGCCGTACTTACGCCAACCTCCGAGGATAGAGATCACTGTAAATGACTCCCCAATAACACCCTTGGATTTCTTCTTAGAACCAAACTTCCTGAAGATATTCATGGTTTTTCCTATGAACAAAATTATGAAATTTTTACTCCACAAAATTTTCTCAACAAAACTTCACAAAAATGATACCAACTACTCATAGGGATACATAGAGGCCATAGAAAGCAGTCAAACTACTTAGAACTCTAAGAATTCAACATGCAATCTCATCTACAGCAGCACCAAGAGTAGCTAATTATTCAAAATATAAACCACTAAAACAAAAACTAATTGGACATACCAAGCAACAATCCCCCGAAACAGTTTCAGAAACGGAGCTTTGAGCAAAGAGATCGAGATCCGTGGGTTTGAGAGCAATAACATGGGAGAGAGATCAATGGAGAATTTTTTCTGGACGTAAGTGATGATGTGGTGTGAAGGGATAAGTGAGGGGGCCCACGTGGGGACCATAACCCACCAGGTCATGCCTGGGGGTCCTGGCGCGCCCAGGTGGGTTATGCCCACCTGGTGCACCTCCCTCTGATGTTATTTGCACCAAAAATTCTTAAATATTCAGAAAAATAGTATTAAATTTTCAGAGCATTCTGAGAACTTTTATTTTTGGGTCATTTTTTATTGCACGGGGAATTCAGAAAACAGACAAAACCTGACATTTTATTTTATTTAACTAGAAAAGGCAGAAAACAAAAGGTAGGGTCAAAAGGTAGTGCTTACTAAATTCATCAACTTCATACCTCTCATAAAATGATCCATTAATAAGGTTGATCAAGTCTTATTAACAACCACTTTCATTAGCATGAAACCGAAGAACTTTCGTAAATCACTAAGTTACCTCAATGGGGATGTGAATGTCCCCAACAATAAGCATTTCTATAACATCCCAGAATTATAAATTTTGGAATGTTATATTAAATAAATCGTTTTGATTGATTGTTTGATTGTGGTGTGGTTGCTTGTGCGAAACTAAGTGAAATTTGATTTTTTTGAAAGTTAAATGAGAGGGAACAAAAGGACTTTCCCAAAACTTTCACCTTGCATTTATGACCTCCATGAATTCATATTCATTTCATCACAAAACCGTAGAGATAAGATGATATGACTTCTTCTATTTAATTAAACAAAAAAGAGTTTTTGAAAAGATTTGAATTCCATTTGGAAATATTCCAAATTCAGAAACTTTATGCAACTCAATGAGTTTCATGAGAGAAGATAAAATGAATTCTTCAAATGCTAAGAAAGAGAGTTGGAAGTTTCAAAGAATCAAATTGAAAGTCCTTTGAAGTTATTTTGAAACACATTTTCAATTCAGAGATATTTGGTTCTTATTCAAATTATTTCTTTCCAATAATAAATTATATGGAAAATAGGGTAAAATGATTCCCTACAATAGAAAAATGGAGAGAAATAAATTTGAAATTATTTTGGTATTTTAAAAATATTGTTATTTGGTTTTTAATTGAACCAGTAGTACTGTTTGCTTTATTTAAATTTTTGTGGAATTTATTTTCCCTTGAAAAATAGTTCATGTTTTAGAAAATCTCTGAAAATTTTGGTATATAATATGCTATATGTAATTTTTATTTCTGTTGTGTGAGTTTTAACAAAAGAAGTTCGGACCAACCGAATTGGGCCGTGCCCAGCCCAGCCCACCGGCCCAGCAAGCCCGCCTATTCGTCTCCGAGCTCGGGACGAAGTCCTGAGCGTGCCCGACACTGCCGCTGCTACCCATGGCTGCGCCGGACTCCCCCGGCCGCCTTTGCCTTGCCCCTCCTCCATGCCACCCCGCCGCTCCTCCTATAAATACCTGAGCCCCGGCCCCATTTTTCCCCATCGAATCATGCCACCACCACCCCTACGCCGTGCAGAACCTCGCCGGAGTTGCGAGCTCCACCGAGCCTCACCCTCGTTACCCCGCTCCACTCCGTCGTCCTCGACCTCCGCCGACGCCGCCATCATCTTCGCCTCATTGAGCCACGCCTCCCCATCTACTCCGCTGGTGCCTCCAAGCCTCGGAGCCGCCACCGTGTTCGAGCCGAGCCGCCGCCATCTTCCTCGCCACCGACGCCGTCAGCCACCGCGGTAACCGTCGCCCCACCCCGTCCGTCCGATCTAGATCGGGCGATCCATATCGATTTGTTTTTTTCTCTAAACATTTTGTTTTATTTAGTGGACGTTCGCTAGTTTAGCCTCTGTAGCGAACGAATTCGTCGGTTTAGGTTCCGTAGCGAACATTCATTCGTTAGATTTATTCTTTTTCTTTTATTTTCTGCTAGGAACCTATTCGCTAGTTTTCTTTTACAAATCAGTCCCTGTTTTTCAAACTAGCACAACTTTTAAAACGTTTGTCCAAATTCAACGAAACCAACGCCCACTTCTTCGTTATGATCCCCTCTATCTAGTAAACCAACTTAAATATATTTTTGAAAGTTTTAAATTTGGTTTCAAACAGATTTGAATTCAAACTTGTTTTGGCTATATCTTGAGTTGTATAACTCCGACTTAATTGATTCTTTTTGCAAATCAAAGCTCTTGACATGTACTTTCTGTTAAGATCAAAATCACACAATTTTGCTGCCGTTAAAAATATGCTTCTATACAGAATATTTATTTGATGATTTTTGAAGTTTTCCGAAGTGTTTTCTTCGTTCTTTTGGATCTTTTGCATGATTGCTTATCTGTGGTTATAATTTCTTGCTCAAGGTAGATTGGCCGGAGTGTGACGAGTAGAACTATTAGGAATTATGAGTGTGAAGAACCTTCATCAATAGTACAAGGCAAGTTACACTTTGATCATACCCTTTATTACCCAGTTCTTATGCATTAGTTACACCCTCAAACATTGCATGAGTAGGATTGTGAACATGTGTTACTGCTATGTAGATGATGAGGTAGGAACCTAATACCTTTGATCACCCCGGGAATATACGTTATGCTCATATTGCTTAGCCATGCTCGTAGACGGGGATTGGTATGTGAGAATCATGCAAGTTGTGAGAGTTAATAACTAAGGGAAACTTAAGGTGGCTACTTTAATACACATCTGGGTGGATTGGTTGTGGGCACCTGGGTAATCAAGTGTTGTCCTAGGAGATCCTGGGGTATCCATGTCATCATCCTATGGAATGCCACCCAGGCTCAAAGCGGTCATAAGATTATTCATGCTCAGAAACTTCCGTGTGCAGCCACAAGCCATTATGGGCTCTGTCATAGTTGAGTAAGTTGTGGTAAACCTTTCCATGATGGGCTAGCAGATGTTGGGAAATTGTAGGTGTACCGGCCTATCTATCGGTTAAGGGGACCTCTTCAGAAAGGCTATGTCTCGATCTTCCGATCATGGATGCGGTCGAGTCTTGTGGGGAAAAATGTGGAAACCTCTGTAGAGTGTACAAACTAATCATGATTAGCCATGTCCTCGGTTATGAACAATTTTGAGTATATGGTATTTGAATTATTGGTTGATCTCATCACTTTACTTAATAAATTTGTTGGGTTGTTAATATTATTGATACTTGATAATTTTGGGATTGAGTTGGGGTTACCTTCTCAATAATGGCATAAACTTGGTAGTAAATATAATCTATTCATTTGTTGTAGGGAAAAATTAGGTTTATGCAAATGTTAAACTTAGAGCCTCCACTAGCCAAATATGCATATAGAGATAGATATTCTGCTTATTATTCCATGGTGTGAATTTGCCAGTACATTCAATGTACTGACCTACATGGCTTCAATGTCTCATGTTGTAGGATTATTACGACGAGTAAGTGATACGTTAGGGTTATGATGTCTACACTCAACTTTTCCGTTGGTGTTGTTGGGACCCCACAGCTTTGTTGTTTCTTCCGCTATATGGACTGAGGTAATAGTATTTACGTTACTCTATACATGTGATTTACCTTTGTTATAAATCCTCGAGTACTGTGTGTGTCAGCATACCAATCTAGGGATGACAGTTAAGCACAGAGACATCGATCCATTCGGTTCGGGTCGCTACAAGATGGTATCAGAGGACATGTTGACTGTAGAACATGACCCTAGAAACTGGAAAGCCCTTAGGAAAGGATCTCTCAAAAACTTTATTTTCAAAAAGATCTTTTACCTCTTTTCCTTTCCGAGCTTTATCAAATATTCCCTTTTAGTTAGACTATACCCCTTTACCCTTTTTACCACATGAAGATTCGACTGAAGAGACCACTCCAAGAAGTACAAGATATCAGACAACTAAGACCACTTCGGAATAAAGAGGAATTTACCATGCATCTGAATAATGGAAAATACAAGAGTTGAAGACTCCGAAGACTAGGAGAATTTGAAGGCTCTGAAGAATTTCTAGATTGGTATGACCTAGGAAGGCTACCCTTATGGAACTTGTCAGACTGTTGAAGCTATCAATACCCGAGATCAAGGTGTGTCGGAGAAAGACCAGAACATGGAGCGTTAAAACTCAAAGTTTTTGTCAAGAAAACCCCAAGACAAGAGATATCAACTATGGAATGATAGATCATGACAGAGACATGGGCATAAACACGGCTATTCATGATGTTAGCGTTCTCTTGTGCTATCATCACTATACTGAGTTAAACATGCATTTCTTCAGAAGGATTGTAGAAGGCTAATGGAGCGCCTATCAGCAGAAGATGAAGTTTTAACCTTAGCTGGTGTATCGCCAGGATCTGGAGCATTACATCGAGAATTTTAAGATGGACCTGCAGGAAGACGTATTTGACAAGGAAGCATTTCGTGAAGAACTCAGGACCCAGAAGATGAAAGTAGCCAAGCTGGAGGAGCAAAACCTCAAGATACCGGAGATTCGTCTGGAACTGAAGGACAATAGGACCATGGTTCATGCCAAGATGTTGAAACCCATAAGTTTGGAACACAACTCCAGATTATTAAAGGACGTCATGAGAGACTTCGCGTCAACAGAAATGACCTGGCAGAAGAACTTGAGAAGATCAGCAAGCACGAACAGAAGAAGACCAAACCCCTGCCATATACTTACGTTAGATGCGACGATTGTGAGCTGTCATTTGTTGGTTGTTTTTCCGACAGCCACAAAATAAAATTTGTCTCTTCAAAACTATTGTTTGTATTGTGTGTATCCCTCTCTATCTCTCTTATCTCACCCCAAAACCCTTGGAACCAATAGAGGATGAATGGAGATGAACTCATATTTTCCGGACCAATGACTCAATTGGATACAGGCCGATGGATTCAGAACATGGAAGATCACATGAAGAATAACACTATAGCTGGAAAGGATATGGCCCAGCATGCTCTTCAGTGCTTTGAAAGAGGTGCTGCTACTTGGTGGAGGATGTTCCAAACCATCAATGGATGGCAAAAAGTAACCACTTGGGAAGAATTTAAGTTGACCCTGCTAAATTCTCGACTTGTGTCCTAGAAATTGAAGCCTTATGGAAATGATATGAACAAACCTTGTGCATGCAAGCTTTGTGGAGAAATAGGACACAGCCATAAAGAACACAAGGATGAATGCCCTCATTGTGAAGAAAGTCACCCAGCCGAAGAATGCCCAACTAGGCAGATTACTTGTTTCTTGTGTGAAGGGACTACCCACTACCCTGCTCAGTGTCACATTTACTCTGTGATTCAAACAACCCTCCAGCAGAAGAAATAAGCAATGAAAGGAATGAAGAAGACCCAATTAAACCCTGCACCGAGTCATGCTATTCATGTGGAGAAAAAGGACACATCTCCCAGAATTGTCTGAAGGGGGATCTAGTAGCATTCTCGACAGTGGAAGTAGAATATGACCCACATGAAATAGAAGCCCTGATTGGCATGGAAAAGTCCAGGAAGAGAAATAGATTGGATTCCAAGAACAACCCAATTTCTACAAAGAAGGACCTGAGTCACATCACATGTTTTAGGTGCAAAGATTCAGTGCACTACTTCAGCGGTTGCCCAAAAAGGAAGCCAAGGACCCAAGAGGCTATGTGATCACAAGGAAACCTTGAGACTTGTCAAATGTAATTTGTTTTTGTTGTATAAGCAGGGCACCTTGCCATAGATTGTCCCAATCAGAAGGAGACTTGTGCTAAATAGTTGAGCCGAAAAAGAAATATAGTAGTAGTAGTGGGAACATTTCTTTTTATTACTGAGGTGTTGAGTTGAGGCATGTAATGGATATGCAAGAGATTGTAATAAGTTCATGAAATCAATAAAGTTCATGTGTCATGATTTCATATGTTGAATTTTATGAGTTGTTATTCTATGAAGAAGGATTTTGACCCTTTTTCGAGGATATGAGAAATATGGTCTATGGAAGAATTTGTGCATTTCAAGGGTGGTAGTACCCTGTGAGGACACTTGACCCCTAGAAAAGATAATGATATTCCATGGAGTGGACTTCGGACAAAATAAGTACGAGTTTTATCTCGTTATGTGGGATACCCAAAGAATATGAAGGGGTGAAGTACTATTGGGTATAAAGGAGGTATACTGTTGGTAATATGGAACAATTGTAACCCCATGTAACAGCCCCAAAATTGGGTTATCAATTTTTGTGTTGTTATTCCTTCCTGGCACTCATTTTCAAAATCTTTCTCCTGAGTTGTTGGATAACTCTGAGATTTCTTGTCATTTCAATCTTTCAAAACCTTGCTCATGTATTTTTCAGTGGGCATGACCTCATTTGCATCAGCTCAAATCCTTTGAAACCCTAATTCCAAATTTTTGGAATTTGGATATTCCCTTTGTGCTTACAAAGGAGCCATAATTTTCATTGATCTGTTGATCATTCCAACTGTTCCCAGAGACCATTCTACCTTTCCGAACCTTGGATATGCAAAAATATTGCTAGGTCCCATGCAATATTTTTGGATTGTGATTTATTCCTTTTCTTGCTTTTCTGAGGAATAAAATCCAAAGGCATAGCTAGCCATCTCCTAAATTCATGAGAATTGATGGAGTTGATACTTATGCCTAATCCAAGCTCTGGAAAATATATTGGCCATAATTAAATAAGGAAAATTGTTGTTTCCTATTTAATGCCAATATTGCATTTCTGCCATTTTCCAAAGGAACTACTATTTTTATAGCAGGGAAAATTCCCACATAAATTGTGGAGCTTGTCCTTGCTATATAATCACTAGTTCCATCCTCATCTCATGTTCCTCAGTTCAAAAATTTGGCACATGATCCAATGTAAGTTTCTGCCTTCTTTGAAATTTTGCAAAAGAAGTGCCTTATTCCTAATCCCAATTGAGCTGCAATTTCGCAGGGTGATTAACATGGATAAATAACCCATGTATGCCAAATATGAGCTCAATCCATTCATCCTAGATCCCTGTGCTATTTTTCAAAGTTCCTGACCAGAATGCAACTTTGTGAAGGAAGTACCTTCATAAAGTTTCCAAATGGGATGAAAATTTTTCCATCCTCTCAAGTATCTCAAATCATTAGCCTCCACCCAAATTCAGTTCATTTCATAGAACTATGTGGGAACATGAGCAATTCTTGGTTTCTGTCCAATTTTTCAGTTTGGGAAGCAAGTGCATTTTATATTGCTCCATTATGGCTGAAAATATTCCCAGGGCTTCTCATATCCATATAACCTATCTCCACAAGATTTTGGCTCATTTAATCTAGCAATTGCCCTAAGGATTTCTCTAAAGTTTTTGGACAGAAATGATAGCTGTGAAGGAAGTACCATTTTGGTAAGTCCATTTGGTATGAACTTTTTATAGCATCATTTTATGTCCAAATAATCAAGCTTTGCCAAGTTTCAGCTCAATCCATCACTCCTAGTGAGTGCTTGCTCATCATTCTATTTTTGGGTCAGATTTGGTAGTTGTACAGCAACTATGGTAAATAGTTGCCAAATTACCTCAAAATTACCAGGACCGTAGTCCTTTCTACCCTAAGCCTACCAGACATCCATTTTACCTTTTACCCTCTCTGGTTTAATCTCTAGAGCATGGTAAAGTTTGCAGCAGCAAACTTGTGGAGCTTGGTTTACTCAGCTCAATTTGTCTCTGCCCGTCTCTTTACCATGGTAATACTCTATCTACGAAGCACTATGCAGTAGACATGAGATTACATCAGTAAAAACTCCAGAGCGTGCCATGTCAGTGGTGACTATGAAGGCAGCCAGCCAAAACGGTGGTCTAGCCACTGTTGTCGTCGGCAGTGCTGCTCCGACCAGCTCTGGCCTCGCCATTAATGTCCAACAGTCCCCCCTCGCCGTCGGCTTCCCTCTAGACCTCTAGCCCCCTTCGTTTTCTTCTCCGGCGAGCCATGCCAACGACCGAATAGTGCGCAACTATGGCCATCGTCATCCTCCTCACTTTTGTCTTCTTTTCCCTCTCGTCTGCAAGTGTTGCTCATCTCCGTGAGCCTCTGGCGCTCGTCCGCTTCCCTCCTCGTCGGCTTCCCATGCCTCCCCGTGACTGCTGTGGCTGGCAGAGCCGTGGCCGGAGTCGCTCGGCGGTGACAGGCTCGGTGCTCCCCGCCTCGGCTATATATAGCCTGTCCGCAGCCTTCCTCGAGCAAGCCAGCCCCCTCCCCTCTCCCTCTTGAGCCCTTTCACACCCGTGCCCGGCCGAATCCCTCGCTGGAGCCCAGCAATTTAGCCGGAGTTCGCCCTCGGCCCCCGCACCCAACCCCCTCTCAGGCTGTCCCCTGCCTAGGTCGAGCCCATGGATGGACGTGCCACTCTCCGGCGACCCTTCCCGACCCGCTGCCCCTCCATTTCCCTCACCGGAACCCTGTGTTCACCCGACGAGCGAAGCCCAACTCCGCCGCAAGCCCTGCTGCGGCTGCTACAAAGCTCTCCGGCGGCAGTAACCCCCACCCTGAGATGCGCCTCTCCGTCCTGCGCATTTTGGTAGGTTGCACGCTGCGAGCGGTGGCCGGAGTCGCCGACGCTCCTCGTCGGGGCGATCCCCTGCCTCGGCTCGTCGCGCCCCGAGCGAGAGGAAGAAGAAGGCCAGGCGGGCCCCGCCCAGTGTTGACCCTGCCTCTAGACCTCGCCTGTCGGTCTCTGCACGCTGACTGGGCCGGCTCGCTGAGCTGGCGTAAGTGGAGACGCCCCGCGCGAATGCGCTTTCGTTTCTTGAAAGTGTACTTCATCGCGGCTTTAGAGAGAAATACGTTTTCGTTTTCTGAAAACGTACTTTTTGTCGCCTGCGGTCAGTAATGCGCTTTCTCTTCTCTGAAAACGTATTCTCCTTAGTGCGCTTTCTATTTTAACCGACAAGGGCGTGTCTGTGAATACTTATTTTACAGATTAGTCCTCGCCATTCAAACGGCCGTAACTTTGCAACCGCAACTCCGATTGAGGTGATTCTAGCGCTCACGTTCTCTGTTCGTCGAGCTCTTTCCATTGGTATCATTTTCATAATGTTTTCACATAGTGAAAATGACCTTTTTTCCCTTGCACGTAAACAGCCCCCTCCGAGAGAGAACTGTTTCTGGCAAATCTTTTCGCGATCGTTTTACACTTCTCCCCAGAGTATTTGTCGACCCCAAGCAAGCCAACCTCTTATCATGAGCCCCGAACTTGCATGTTGACCTTGCTTGCACCTTGTGTGTGTGTAGTTGCAGTATTTCATATCGTTTTCGTCTGTAGTTATTCCGTTATGCTTATCATGCATGCTTATGCTTTCATGATATCTTTGCCATGCTAGTTAGAATGTTGTTATTGACATGTCACTACTCTATTATATTTTCAAGTCATTGTTTTAAGATGTTATGAGGATTGTAATGCACCGTTGATATCCTATTACTTGGTATTGTCATGTCCTTTATGTTATAGTCGTGCACTTGAGAAGTTCAATATTTTGTTCATGCATTTGTATGGTTCATGCTCATTGTTGCATTCATGGTCATGATGATGGAGAAGGAATTAAAATGACTTAATAATAACAAACCTCCTCCGTCATCGATGGGATCGAGTCATAGTGCCACCAAATCAAACTTTTTTAGTGCAGCCACATTTGCCTTTAAGGGAAGGCCTTAATGCGGCCTATTGTCATTCCTCTTGCCGGTGCCTCCAACTAGGGAAGGTTTATGGGCATGCTTACCCTGATCAGGTAGGTGGGCATAACTTTGTGCGCCCGTTTTTGAGATTTTGGTACCGGTCCCCGTGAGGGGCGTTTTGGCCACGACGGTGGTTGGTGTGTGTTTGGTAGACACGGGGCCACCCAGGACTAGCCCAGTTGGGAGTGGGTCGGAGTGGCTGGGAGAGTGTCATGGCAGTAGATCGGTTTCGTCGGAATGCCGTTGGTCCACCTGAATGGGATAACGAGGCCATGGGTTCTATGGTGTGGGTATAGTGTGCTACCTCTGCAGAGTGTATATGAAGTCTATCGATAGCAACACAGTTCGTAGTAGGTCCCACTATCAGGTCTTGGTCAAAATGGAGTATAAACCTGAAGTAATTAAGTTGGTAAATAAAGATGTGATAACAAGAATATGGTGACTTGGACTATGAGATAGTCGTGAGTAGTCACGGCGATGTTTTGGTATGATCACGAGACGAGGTCTCGGTGAGTGTTGGAGACCAAGTGTTGGTCGTGGTTGTGATCGCCGGAAAGATCACTGTTCGGTTGCGAGGCAACACATTGGTAAGAGAGTCCGAGGGGCTCGGCGCACAAGTTCAGTTGCTTTGCATGAGTAATATATCATTATTTGCATTTAAAGAACCATGATAGAACAGAAGATGGTTGCATAAAGTTAACCTGCTATGCTGGCATTGGATATATTCGGAAGTTTATTTTCAGCATAGTTTCGTGATGCCATGCCATGCTTTGATTTATATGTTAAATTATGCCTTGATTGGATGATATGGTATGTTTTTACCCTGTTAGAAGCATGTTTGTTATGCCATGATTACCGCCATGTAGTAGATGCTATGATATTGTTCATGCTTAGTTGATCTTTATCATACCATGTTTAGTAATTGATATGAGGTAGGCTGTTGCATGCGCTCGGTTCTCGCCTTGTCTTCTGCTTGCTTGGATGTTGTGTATTTGGTTGTCTTGCAAGTACATTCAATGTACTGACCTGGCGTGTCATGCCAGTTTTGTAGGTCATACCCGAGTTGTTCGCTTGATCCGTCGTGCTAGGCCGTAACCTTGCCAGTCCTGTGAGTTGTGGAGCCTAGCCAGAGTTGTTATGCTGCCAAACCAAGACTTCCGCCGCCTTTTAATAGACTTCCGCTGCCATTCAAATAGCCGTAGGGCTATGCCAGATGATTGTATTCATCAATGATTTAAGCTTATGCACATGTACTTGATTTATATTCTTGTACCTGGAATGTTGTATTATGGACCTGTCGTGCGTTAGGTGTTATCCTGGGCTGACGTGCGAAGGCCTCCTGCTCCATGCGGATCGGGGTGCCACACCCCAGGATGAGTAAAGCTATAAATGTGATGAGGTGGGCCCATAATCCACAGGCTCCAGAACTTGCCAAGAAGCAAGCACACTCTTGCTGAAGGTAAAACCCTGGAAGAGGACATGCCTTTATCAACATGCGATCTTATAGGAATTACGCAAAACCTGAGAGTGTGAAGAAACGATAGATGTTTGTTTGGCTTGCAGAATCAATGGATTATTCGAATTTAGTTCATCGACAAGAGAAATTCTGTAATTCTTGTGAGGATAACCGAGTATTAGAATGTGAGATTCACTAAACCATATACAAGGTAATGATTTGGGTGCAGAATGGATTGATCACCATGCCGACTTACGCTTATTATTCGCCTTGCTATATGGGATGGTAAATCTGAGTGACTTACCCATAGTAGAGAGACGACGATATCAAAACCTTGAATTGAACCTTAGAGTGGTATGCCAATTTTCCCTTGTACAAGGCAGTTGTTGCCAATCGTAGGTCATACGGTGAGAAATGAAGCCCAGACCCGTTTTCTGCAGGGACCCAGTCAAATTGTTTGATGACCATGTAACATCCCAATTTTCAATTTGGATGTTAATCAGTAGGTCATCATATGCATCCATGCTCTCTGCATTTTAATTGATTTTTATTTGGACAATTTGATCCTAGAGACCTTAAGCAACTCAAGGACCCAAGGAGAGAGTTGGAGGTTTCACTAAATTTTCATATTTCGAATTTATTTCAAATTTGAAAAGAGGATCAATTTGATTTTAATAGTTTCTCTCCAATTATTTCCAACAATAAAAATAAAATAAATGAGAGAAGATAATATGACTTCTTCAACAGAAGAGAAATATTGGAGAAGAAATAAAAAAATCAAATTATTATTTTATTTGCTACTTTATTCGAATTAGAGAAAACTAGCATTTTTGAAAATTGCATTTTAGTCTAGAAAAATATTCATGTTGTCCTAAATATTAGGTTTGGACAGTGAAAAATTGTTTCTGGAATTTTTAGAATTTTTTTTAGAATTTATTAGGATTTTCTTCTGCGGCAATTTTTTAAATAAAAAACTCCGGACCGAATTGGGCCGAAGCCCAGCCGGCCCAACCGAGCCGCCGCCGCCTGCCTCCCGTGCAGACGCCGGACTCCGGAGATGAGGAGTCCGGGTCGGCCTCCCAGCGCCCCATCACGCAAGCCAAGGACCCCCTCGGGGCCTCCCTATAAGCCGCGTCGCCCCGCCGTTTTCTCCTCATCGCCGCACCACCACCGCCTCGCAGCCGAGCCGCGTCGTGGGCGCTATTCGCTGTCGCCACTGCTGCCGCCACGCTGCGCCGCCACCCCGCGCTGCCATTCACCGCCGCCCCTTGCCGCCATTCACCGCCACCGGTGTTGCGGCCGCGCCGCCGTTCACCGCCGCCGCTGCTGCCGCCGCCACCTCGCGCCGCCTCGCCTCGCCGACATCCGCCGCCGCCACATGCCGCTGATCCGATCCCGCCGCCGACATTGTTGACCGGTAAGAACCGATCGGTTCTTTCGTTTTGTTTTCAGTTTTGTCGGTTTAGTTTTTAGATCAGTTTTCATTTTTGTTTTAGTCTAATTAGTAAACTTTCAATGGTTAGATCATTTTAACGAACGGTTTTCGTTCGTTTACCTCTGTTAGCGAACGCTTGTTCCGTATAATTTTTTCCTTTTCTATTTATTTTCGTCCAGGGACCTATCCACGAATACTTTTCTTACATATTAGTCCATGATCTTCAAACCCTCGTTACTTTTTGCTCGTTCATCCAAATCCAATGAAACCAACGCCAAAATCTTCGTCTTGTTCCCCTCTTTCCAGATAATAAAATTGAACATGATTTTGAAAATTTTAAATTTTTTTTCAAGAAGATTTGAATTTGAATTTCTTTTGACCGTAGTTTGAGTTTTGTATCTCTGATTCAATTGATTCTTTTTGCAAATCGAAGCTCTTCACTTGAACTTTCAGTTTAGATCTTTTCTTTGGGTTTTACCTTTGTATATTATGCTTGAGTGCTTATGTATGCTATTGTTTGTTCACGATAGAGTTTCCGGAGTGCGAGGCTTGCTACTACGAATCTCTAGGGTTTTCTGATGGTCAGCAAGGCATGTAAAACTTTGGTCATATCCCTTTATTACCCAGTTTTTATGCATTAGATTCGACCCTCAAACATTGCACGAGTAGGATTTGTTAACATGTGGGTATTGGGAAGTAGTTGATGAGGTAGAACCTATTGTCTTATATCATACCCTGGGTATTTACTACATTATGCTTATACTGCTATGCTATGCTCGTAGACGTGGTTTGGTTTGGAGAATTCATGAAAGATGTGAGAGATCATTGTTGACTAAGGTTTAACTTAAGGTGGCTACTTTAATGCACATCTGGGTGGATTGTTTGTGGGCACCTGGGGAATCCAGTGTTGTCCAAGGAGATCCCGGGGTACCCGTGTGATCATCCTATGGTTCTCCACCCAGGCTCAAAGGGACCATAAGATTATTCATGCTGGAAACTTCCGTGTGCAGCCGCAAGCCATTATGGGCTCTGGCATAGTTGAGTAAGTTGTGGGAATCCTTTCCATGATATGCTATCAGATGTAGGAGATTGTAGGTGTACCGGCCTATCTATCAGTTAAGGGGACCTCTTCGGAAAGACTGTGTCTCGGTCATCCGTTTCTCAAACACCATGCAGTACGAGAAATACAACGGAGGAGATCGAGTCTTGTGGGGAAAAGTGCGCAAACCTCCGCAAAGTGTACAAACTAATCATGATTAGCAGTGTCCCCGGTTATGGACATCTTGAGTATCTGGTACTTGAATTATTATGTTGTTCTCATCACTTTACTTAATTAATTTTGTTGGGTTGTTAAATTTTAATTGGGATTGAGTTGGTGTTACCTTCTCAATGTTTTCAACAAACTTTGTAGTTAAATAAAATATATTCCTTTATTGTAGGGAAAAACTAGCTTTATGCGAACTAATAACCATAGAGCCTCCACCAACCATATATGCATGTAGTGATAGCTGTTATTTGTTCATTGCTCTATAGTGTTATCTTGCCAGCATATTCCATGTGCTGACCTACACAGGTTGGAACGTATTATGTTGCAGAATTTCAGACGAAGAGTAAGGTGCGCTAGGTCGTTGTCATGCACTCAGTTTTTCCGTGGAGTTGGATGGACTCTTCTACCTTCGAAGCTTCCGCTGTTATCTTATTTAGATGGCCTTCAGCCATATTATTGTAATAAGTTCTCTTTTGAGACATTCGATGTAATAAGTGTGTGATTGAACTCTGTTATAAATCCACGAGTATTGTGTGTGTCAGCAATACCGATCCAGGGATGACACTTAAGCACAGAGACTTGACCGTCTGAGGTCGCGTCGCTACAAACCACCATGAGATATCGATAGTTGTTTAGTATTGGCGCCAGACCTGTTAGCTAAGAAGACCCAGTCACAAGAGGACCGTACCAAGATAAATGGACAAAAGAATTGAGGAAAAGGTTATGCCACTATCGAAAGAGCCAGAGTAGGAATTTTCCCTAGAATCTGAGAAGATCGACACTGCCAAGAATAAGGATGTACGACCTGAGTTTTGATGGAACCGTAACCGTGCTTCTAAGGGTGGTAGCACCCCAGACCCCCTGTGACGATCGATGGATTCTGAGGACCATCGAACCTAACCTATTTCTTTCTAGCCTCTTCGAATCTCGAGGGCAAGGTTCATTTTAAGGGTGGTAGGTTTGTACCATCCCAAAATTCTAAATTTTGGAATGTTATAATAAATAAATAGTTTTGATTGATTGTTTGATTGTGGTGTGGTTGCTTGTGTGAAACGGAGTGAAATTTGAAACTTTCTGAAAGTTAAATGAGAGGGAATAAAAGGACTTTACCAAAACATTCACCTTGCATTTATGATCTCCATGAATTCAAATTCATTTCATCACAAAACCCTAGAGAGAAGACGATATGAATTATTCCATTTAATTAAAGGAAACAGGGTTTTTGAAAAGATTTGAATTCCATTTGGAAATATTCCAAATTCAGAAACTTTATGCAACTCAATGAGTTTCATGAGAGAAGATAAAATGACCTCTTCAAATGCTAAGAAAGAGAGTTGGACGTTTCAAAGAATCAAATTGAAAGTCCTTTGAAGTTATTTTGAAACTCATTTACAATTCGGAGATATTTGGTTCTTATTCAAATTATTTCTCTCCAAAAATAAAATATATGGAAAATAGGGTAAAATGATTCCCAACAATAGAAAAATGGAGAGAAATAAATTTGAAATTATTTTGGTATTAAAAAAATATTTTTATTTGGTTTTCAATTAAACCAGTAGTACTGTTTGCTTTATTTAATTTTTTGTGGAGTTTATTTTCCCTTGTAAAATAGTTCATGTTTTAGAAAATCTTTTTCTAAAAACTTTGGTATATAATATGCTATATGTAATTTTTATTATTTTGTTATTTATTGTTATTTTTGTTGTTTGAGTTAAAAAAAGTTTGTACCGACCGAACTGGGCCGCGCCCAGCCCAGCTGGCCCAGCAAGCCCGCCCGTTCATCTCCGAGCTCAGGACGAAGTCCTGAGCGTTCCCGACACCGCCATCGCCCCCCGTGGCCGCGCGGGACTCCCACCTTTGCCTTTGCCTTGCTCCTCCTCCACGCCACCCTGCCCCTCCTCCTATAAATACCCGAGCCCCGGCCCTGTTTTTCCCCATCAAATCATGCCACCACCGCCCCTACACCGTGCAGAACCTCGCCGGAGTTGCGAGCTCTGCCGAGCCCCGCCGCGTTACCCCGCGCCACTCCGTCGCCCTCGACTCCTGCCGACACCGCCATCAACTTCGCCTCATCGAGCCGGGCCTCCCCATCCACTCCGCCGGTGTCGCTGAGCCCCGGAGCCGCCATCCCATTCGAGCCGAGCCACCGCCGCCGTCCTCCTCGCCGCCGACGCCGTCAGCCGCCGCGGTAACCATCGCCCCACCCTGTCCGTCCGATCTAGATCGGGCAATCCATATCGATTTGTTTTTTCCTCTAAACATTTTGTTTTATTTAGTGGACGTTCGCTAGTTTAGCCTCTGTAGCGAACGAATTCGTCGGTTTAGGTTCTGTAGCGAACGTTCGTTCGTTAGATTTATTATTTTTCTTTTATTCTCTGACAGGGACCTATTCGCTAGTTTTCTTTAACAAACCAGTCCATGTTTTTCAAACTAGCACAACTTTTAAACCGTTTGTCCAAATTCAATGAAACCAACACCCACTTCTTCGTTATGATCCCCTCTATCCAGTAAACCAACTTAAATATATTTTTGAAAGTTTTAAAATTTGGTTTCAAACATATTTGAATACAAACTTGTTTTGGCTATAGCTTGAGTTGTATAACTTTGATTTAACTGATTCTTTTTGCAAATCAAAGCTCTTGACATGTACTTTATGTTAAATCAAAATCACACAATTTTGCTGCCATTAAAAATATGTTTCTGTCCAGAATATTTATTTGATGATTTTTGTAGTTGTTCGAAGTGTTTTCTTCGTTCTTTTGGATCTTTTGCGTGATTGCTTACGTTTGGTTATAATTGCTTGCTCACGATTGATTGGTCGGAGTGTGACGAGTAGAACTATCAGGAATTATGAGTGTGAAGAATCTTCATCAATAGTACAAGGCAAGTTACACTTTGATCATACCCTTTATTACCCAGTTTTTATGCATTAGTTACACCCTCAAACATTGCATGACTAGGATTGTGAACATGTGGTTACTGCTATGTACATGATGAGGTAGGAACCTAATACCTTTGATCACCCAGGGAATATACGTTATGCTCATATTGCTTAGCCATGCTCGTAGACGGGGATTGGTATGTAAGAATCATGCAAGTTGTGAGAGTTAATAACTAAGGGAAACTTAAGGTGGCTACTTTAGTACACATCCGGGTGGATTGGTTATGGGCACCTGGGGAATCCAGTGTTTTCCTAGGAGATCCCGGGGTATCCATGTGATCATCCTATGGAATGCCACCCAGGCTCAAAGGGATCATAAAATTATTCATGCTCAGAAACTTCCGTGTGCAGCCACAAGCCATTATGGGCTCTGGCATAGTTGAGTAAGTTGTGGTAAACCTTTCCATGATGGGCTAGCAGAAGTAGGGGAATTGTAGGTGTACCTGCCTATCTATCGGTTAACGGGACCTCTTCAGAAAGGCTATGTCTTGATCTTTCGATCATGGATGCGGTTGAGTCTTGTGGGGAAAAGTGCGCAAACCTCTGTAGAGTGTACAAACTAATCATGATTAGCCGTGTCCCCGGTTATGGACATTTTTGAGTATCTGGTATTTGAATTATTGGTCTCATCGGTTTACTTAATCAATTTGTTGGGTTGTTAATATTATTGATACTTGATAATTCTGGGATTGAGTTTGGGTTACCTTCTCAATAATGGCATAAACTTGGTAGTAAAAAAAACTATTCCTTTGTTGTAGGGAAAAATTAGCTTTATGCAAATGTTAAAATTAGAGCCTCCACCAGCCAAATATGCATATAGAGATAGATATTCTCCTTATTATTCTATGGTGTGAATTTGCCAGTATATTCAATGTACTGACCTACATGGCTACAACGTCTCATGTTGCAGGATTCTTATGACGAGTAAGTGATACGTTAGGGTTACGATGTCTACACTCAACTTTGACGTTGGTGTTGTTGGGACTCCACAGCTTTGTTGTTTCTTCCGGTATATGGATTGAGGTAATAGTATTTACATTATTCTATACATGTGATTTACCTGTGTTATAAATCGTCGAGTACTGTGTGTGTCAGCATACCGATCCAGGGATGACACTACAATTTCATATTTTTTTGACAGTAGGTAGAGGTATTTGTAAACTTCCAATAGTGATTGTCGGAGATTTTTCAATAACATGAATACCATTCACTTGGAATTGTTTCTTTGGAAAGTGCACTGTATGCTCATTACCATTGATATGAAAAGTGACCTTGCTTTTATTGTAATCAATAACAGCCCCAGCAGTATTCAAGATGGGTCTACCAAGGATAATCGACATGTTGTCGTCCTCATGCATCTCAAGTATAACAATGTCAGTCAAAATAGTAACATTAGCAACACCAACGGGCACATCCTCATAGATACGGATAGGTATGGCAGTTGATTTGTCAGCCATTTGCAAAGATATTTTAGTAGGTGTGAGTTTATTCAAAATCAAGTCTTTTATATAAAGAGAAAGACATAACACTAACACCAACTCCTAATTCACATAAAGCAGTTTTCACATAATTCTTTTTGATTGAGCAAGGTATAGTTGGTATTCCAGGATCTCCATGTTTTTCAGGTACTCCATCCTTAAAAATATAATTAGCAAGCATAGTGGAGATTTCAGCTTTCGGTATTTTTCTTTTATTACTGATGTCTTTCATGTACTTTGCATAAGGAGGCATTTTCAAGATATCAGTCAAGCGATTACGCAAAAAGACTAGCCTCAGCATTTCAGCAAAATGTTCAAATTCTTAATCATCTTTCTTTTTAGTTAACTTAGATCGAGAGGGCATTGGTTCTTGAACCCACGGTTCTCTTTCTCTACCGTGTTTTCTAGCCACAAAGTCTCTTTTATCATATCTTTTATTCTTAGGTTGTGGGTTATCAAGATCAACAAGTGGTTCTATCTCAACATCATTATCTGGTTCTTTTTGATTATTAGGTTGAGAGTCTTCATGAACATCAGCATTATCTTTTTCATTATCAGAAGGTGAGTGTTCATTACCAGACTGAGTTTCATCATCAGAGATAGAAACTTCATTATGATTACCAGGAGGTTTTCCTATTTTAGGTTCACTAGGAGCATGCAAAGTCCTATCAATTTTCTTTTTCTTTTTCTTTCTGGAAGGACTAGATGCAGTGGTGTTGTTCCTTTGTGAATCCCGTTCAATTCTTTTTGGGTGTCCCTCAGGATAAAGTGGTTCCTGAGTCATTTTACCTCCTCTAGTTGCAACTCTAACAACAAAGTCATGTATATTATTATTCATTTCATCTAGTAACTTTCTTTGAGGTTTAGCAACTTGTTCTAACTGGGTTTGTACCATAGAAGCATGCTTTCCAACACCTCTAACATCATTTGAGATTCTAAATAACATTTGCATTGAAGTGGTCTTGTTTTATAATATAGTCTTCAAACTCATAAAGACATTGGCTAGGGTGCATACTGCGAGGATTGTCATTATCATTGAACTTCATTAGAGAATTTATCTCTACCACCTTAGGTAGTGGTCGTGTATTAAGCCCATGTATATCTTCAATAGGAGGTACATTTTTGCCATCCTCAGCTTTAATACCTTTTTCCTTCATGGATTTCTTTGCCTCTTGCATATCTTCAGGACTGAGATATAATATACATACCCCTCTTCTTTGGAGTGGGTTTTGCCGGTGGTTCAGGAAGAGTCCAATCATCATAATTTTTCAATATGTTATTCAATAATTCTTTAGCTTGCCCAACAGTTCGTTCCCTGAAAACACAACCAGCACAACTATTTAGGAAATCCCTAGAAGCATCAGTTAGTCCATTATAGAAGATATCAAGTATTTTATTTTTCTTAAGACGATGATCAGGCAAAGCATTAAGTAAGTGGCAAAGCCTCCCCCAAGCTTGTGGGAGACTCTCTTCTTTAATTTTCACAAAGTTAAATATTTCCTGTAAAGCAACTTGTTTCTTATGAGCAAGGAAATATTTTTTAGAGAAGTAATAAATCATATCCTGGGGACTATGCACACAACCAGGAGCAAGAGTATTGTACCAAGCTTTAGCATCACCCCTTAATGAGAACAGAGATAATTTGAGAATAAAGTAACATCGAGTCTTCTCATAATGAGTAAAAAGGGTGGCTATGTCATTCAACTTAGTAAGATGTGCCACAACAGTTTCAGTTTCATAACCATGGAAAGGATCAGATTCAACCAAAGTAATTAACTCTGGGTTGACAGAGAATTCATAATCCTTATCATCAATAAAGATAGGTGAAGTAGCAAACTTAGGATCATATTTCATTCTAGCATTCAGAGATTTTTCTTTATACTTGCATAATAATTTCTCTAGATCATCTCTACCCCTACAAGCAAGAATATCTCTAGTTGTCTCCTCATTCATAACATAACCTTCCGGTACCTTAGGCAATTCATATCTAGGAAGGCTAGTCCTAGCAGGTGTTTCAGGAGTTTCAGTTTCAAGCTCATCATTAGATTCAACAACATCATGTTGTAATACTCTAGCAATTTTTTCATCAAGAAATTCACCAAGTGGCACATCATCATTATCAGTTAAGGTACTAGCATCATCATAAGCATTATCCATAGCAGAAGTAGCATCATCAATAACTTGCGACATATCAGAATTAACAACATGTGGTGGTGTTGCAAGTTTACTTATAACAGAAGGTGAATCTAAACCAGAATTGGATGGCAGTTCCTTACCTCCCCTCGTCCTAGAGGGATAAATCTTAGTCTTAGCATCCTTCAGATTCTTCGTAGTGATAAATTGATAATAATCCCAAGTGACTCAATAAATATATCTATGCTCCCCAGCAACAGCGCCAGAAAAAGGTCTTGATAACCCACAATTATAGGGGATCGCAACAGTTTTCGAGGGTAGAGTATTCAACCCAAATTTATAGATTCAACGCAAGGGGAGCCAAAGAATATTTGAAGGTATTAGCAGCCGAGTTTTCAATTCAACCACACCTGGAGATTAATTATCTGCAGCAACGTGATCAGTAGCAAAGTAATATGATAGTTTGATAATAGTAGCAGCAGTAATAGTAACGGTAACAGTAATAGCAGTAATTTTGTAGCAAGCGCAACAGTGATGATAGCAGTAGTAACTTAGCAGGAACAATATAAGATAAATTCGTAGGCATTGGATTAGTGACTTATTGGATGATATTCATCATGAGACAATTATAACCTAGGGCGATACGGCTCTAGCTCCGGTTCATCAATATAATGTAGGCATGTATTCTGTAAATAGTCATACGTGCTTATGGAAAGAACTTGCATGACATCTTTTGTCCTACCCTCCCATGGCAGCGGGGTCCTATCTTTACCTAATATTAAAGGACGAAAGTTTTTATAGTTCTCCATAAGTCATGCTCTTATATCCGTTGATTTTATGTTAATTATAATTGACGGCTAAGATTTAAAAGTAGTTATACATAGTATGAACTAGAAAAAATACACGGTAGACTCCTCGCACATAATAGATGTACATTGTTGCAGCTCGGGCAAACAGCCAACCAAGCCAAAATATGTAAAAATAAATAATGTGATTGTGGTCCGAAACAAAGACAATATCATTAAATTAAGGCATGCTAGCAGACATACCTAAGAGTTGTTGTGCATAGAAGACAAAGTCTTCATACGCGTGCGAGACGACGGCCAACAATGGATAGCACACAAAGGCGAAGGTGAAGTCCACTCGCAGTTATGTGTGAGGAGTCTAAGCAGGCGCCCTTGCCGCGGAGCGCGTCCCTAGATAAGAGGGATGCTTAGATGGCTGCATGGATGATGCACTCACGCTAGAGCATTCCAGACGCATGGAGGGTGTGAGCTTAGACGGCCCGTCGGCGCAGCTCACCACGTGGCTCTCGTCTATGCGCGTCAGCGACACACGCAGCACACACAAGCAAATCATGCACGCATGCACGCAGTAACAGCATACGTAGTCATGGGAGCTGCTGTCTCGCGGGGCCGAGCGATAGCAGAGGTCAGCTCGTGGCAGGCACCCGCAACAGCAGAGGCCAGCATGCGTGGCAGTGGGCGGCTATTCACGCCATGGCCAGCACACAGATGCGTGCGCGCACGCGGTGTCAACCCGCTAGCTAGCATGCACGCACACATGCGACGGCTAGCTAGCACGCCGTGAAAAATGGCTTGCTTGCTCGCAGGCCCGCCGCAACCAGCGTCTAGAAAAGCACACCGAGAGTTGCGGCTGCCAGGCTGGGAACATCTGAGGCGGGGCGATCAGGGTGCAGCTGGTCCAGCGAGATCCGGCGGGTTGTCGGCCGAAGATGGCGGGCCGGCTGCGCTGGGTGCCTCGCATCAGCAGGGATCGAGAGAAAGGAAATATATAAAAGGATAAAGCTTTATGGCAGGTGGGGTTGGATGAGAAAGTCAGTTAAACATGAATGCTACCTGCAAACATGAAATCCATCGTCCATTGTGCGCATCAAGATGCAGGCACGTGAGACCACTTTGTTCTCATCTCCACTCCCCCTCTCTCTATTTCTTTTTCTGTAGGAGTCTCTCTATCTATCTCTCTCTCGATATATATACACCCCTATTAATAAAGAAATACAGAAGGAAATAGACGAGGTGACAGAGAAAAGGTGGAAGGAATAGATTCTAGAATAGTTTCTATCGAGGGTTATGCATGCATCGTGCAAAATCTAAGGATCCATTGATGAATGGGTGAAAGAGAGGGACCCTCAAAACAAAGTAAAAAGGAATTAACGAGAGATTTTGGCTCATGCACTACACGCAGCCACGCCGCTGGGGGGAAGTAAATCAAGTAATTAAAGAAGGAAAGGAATCCCTAACAAGAGAATAGAATTAATCTGGCTCCTAATAAACACTCTAGGAAATTAATGGGCGAGCAAGGGAGGGACCTTCAAAAAATAGGAAAGGAATTAATGAGAGATTGGGAAAGAGTTCGGTCAGAAAGGAGACTAGAAGAGAGCAAATTTTAAGAAAGTGAGCTAAATAAGTGGGCATGTGAAAAAAATTATGGGATTTCGATCATCAGTGACTAAATTTTCAAGAGAAAATTATGTGTGTTTTTCTTTGGAAACAAACTTGTACATTGGGCTTGTGAAATTCAGTCCCTGTTTTTTATAATCACTAGGCTCCCTAAATTCACTCCTACCTTGATTGTTGGGAGTCTGAGATTTATGGGATTGACCCAACAAACTAGAAGGAATGAAGTAGATTCAGAATTATGAAAAATAATTATGTATTACTTACATTGGTTGTTACTATTTCTCTGAAAAATCATCTGTCATATAGATAGGATTTTCATCCCTAGCATGGTCCATACAACTCTGACAAGATTAATTGATGTTTTAAACATTCTCTTGTGCAAGCACAATTCAGTCACAACTGTGTCGTGCATTGGACGTGTTGATCACCTTGAGATTAGCCTCTAAATTCAATCCTACCTTAATTGTTGAGATTTATGAGATTGAACCAACAAACCAGAAGGGATGAAGTTGATTTCAGAATTATGCGAAAATAATTGAGCATTACTCGCCATGGCCCATACAACTTGACAAGATTATTTGAAGTTTAAACATTATCTTGTTCTAGAAAAATTCATTCACATGTGTGTCGGGCCATAGACGTGCTCATCGCCTTGAGAATGATCATGTTCGGTGACCATCGCAACCACCATTTATGAGGGTGGAAAGAAGGATAAGTAACAACACGCATAGGAAGAGTTTTATAGGATGCCCTGTTGAAATATAGGACATGGACCCAAGAGAGGAGGTATTGATCCATGCATATTGGTTTGTGGCATATGATGCTTTTGTCTCATGTTGTAATGCACGAGCACATTTGCTAGTTGGAAACTAAGGGATATTAAGGCCTCCTTTTAATAGAGAACTGGAACAAAGCATTAACACACGGTGAATACATGAACTCTTCAAACTACGGTCATCATCGAGAGTGGTCTGGACTATTGTCAGTACAGGGTTGTCGGATCATAACACGTAGTAGGTAACTATAACTTGCAAGATCGTATCTAGAACATGGATATAATGGTGATAACATAAACGGTTCAGATCTGAAATCATGGCACCTGGGCCCAAAGTGACAAGCATTAAGCATGGCAAAGTCATAGCAACATCAATCTTAGAACATAGTGGATACTAGGGATCAGGCCCTAACAAAACTAACTCGATTACATGATGAAGCTCATCCAACTCCTCACCGATCAGCGAGCCTACGAAGGAATTACTCACTCCCGGTGGGGAGCACCATGGAATTGGCGATGGAGAAGGGTTGGTGATGATGAAGAACAAAGATCCCCCTCTCCGGAGCCCCAAATGGACACCAGATCTGGCCTCCCGATGAAGAATAGGAGGTGACGGCGGCTCCGTCTCATGGATCGCGATAATTCTTTCTCCCTGATTTTTTCTGGAAAAATAGGCATTTATGGAGTTGGAATCAGGGTCTGCGGGGCCACCAGGTGGAGACTACCCACCTGGGTGTGCCAGGAGGGGGGGGGCCCTGGTGCGTTGTGCCCACCCAGGTGCCCCCCTCCGGTGGGTCTTGGCTCCATAAATTCTTGTTTATTGTATAAAAATTCCTCGCAAAGTTTCGTTCCATTCCGAGAACTTTTATTTCTGCAGAAAAACAACACCATGGTAGTTCTGCTAAAAACAGCGTCAATCCGGGGTTAGTTTCATTCAAATCATGCACATTAGAGTCCAAAACAAGAGGAAAAGCGTTAGGAAAAGTAGATACGTTGGAGACGTATCAACCATGAATTACAATGTTTAATCGCTGCTTGAACTTTGGAGGTGCTCTGCATTTATGTTTTGCGGTCTCAGAAAGGGCTAGCGAGATATAACTATTGTCATATTATATCATGGTTGTTTTGACAATGTGTTGTTGTTTGAGATATCTTATGATTGCTCGCTAGCTGATTATGTCATTGATATGAGTTAATATAATTTTTTTAAGAGTTATTGTCGGCATGGTTAGTTATAGTCTTGGCTAAAAACCTGGGTGTTGTTTAAGCTTATTTATGCAAACAAGAGCAAAGGAGTTCGTAAAAGTTTCCCTTTTTCGCTTTCAGTTTATCAACTGAATTGCTTGAGGACAAGCAAAGGTTTAAGCTTGGGGGAGTTGATACGTCTCTGTCGTATCTACTTTTCCTAATGTCTTCCTCTTGTTTTGGACTCTAATTTGCAAGATTTGAATGAAACTAACCCGGACTAACGTTGTTTTCAACGGAACTACGATGGTGTTGTTTTTGTGCAGAAATAAAAGTTGTCGGATTGGAATGAAACTTTGCAAGGAATTTTTATACAATAAAAGAGAATTTTTGGAGCCAAGAACCACCGAAGGGGGGCACCTGGGTGGGCACAACCCACCAGGGTGCGCTTGCCCCCCAGGCGCGCCCAGGTGGGTTGTCCCCACCTGGTGGCCCCACAGACCCTGAAACCGACGCTATAAAATCCTATTTTTCCAGAAAATAATCAGGGAGGAAGAATTATCTCGTTTCGCAAGACGGAGCCGCCATCACCTCCTGTTCTTCATCGGTACACCAGATCTGGATTCCGTTTGGGGCTCCGAAGAGGGGGATCTTCCGTCTTCATCATCACCAACTCTCCTCCATCGCCAATTCCATGATGCTCTCCACCGGGAGTGAGTAATTCCTTCGTAGGCTCGTTGGTCGGTGAGGAGTTGGAGTGCTAATTCAAGCGGTATGCTCATGTTTCTCTGGGAGTGCTAATCCTTCTTGAGCATCGCGATTGTCATGCCAATAATTTTCCAACTGGTGCACTTCTCCTCATGTTATTCCATACGGGCGCCATTGAGAAGCCTGAGGATTCGTTTGTTTCATCCGTCCCAAGTTGCCTTTGTTTTTCCCACCATCACAC
This sequence comes from Triticum urartu, assembly GCF_003073215.2. NCBI lineage: Eukaryota > Viridiplantae > Streptophyta > Magnoliopsida > Poales > Poaceae > Triticum > Triticum urartu. The sequence continues at coordinate 534,778,921 of NC_053023.1, read as the reverse complement.
CCTTCTCTTCAAGGACTCATATTTCTTAATCAAGTATCCATTTTATTTGTGAGAAGTCTCTTCATTCCTTTTCTTTCATGTTGTACCCGATGGTTTTCATGAAGATGCTCTACAAGTTTGTCATTCTTTGTTCTCTTTGCTTTTCCGGTCAACTAAATTCAAGCTTCGATGTTGATCATATCTCTTCCTTTTGTTTCACATATTTTCCCATGTTGCAATTTCTTATCCTTTTGTTTCACATTCTTTGTTCTCTTGTTTATTCAACTTCCTCTATTTCCTCTCCGGAGTGTGGAAGATATCTCAGAAGATTCATGATTCCATTCTTAATCCATTCAAGTTATTTCGAGGTTGTTATCTCATTCGAGCCATTTAATTCAACCAGTGATATCTCTCTTTAAAATGGTTTCAACGATGTTTTCTTTTGAGTGGGCCCATAACCCATAGGTCTTTTCCCAGGATCTTACCTAACTCTTCTAATTTTTCGGAGATACTCTCAAATTCTTTTCAAAGTTTGACATAAGGATGAATTTTCATCAGTCAGATGCCTTCTCCAAGATCGCTTTCAAATTCTTTTCATCTTTGGCTCAACCTCTCTATTCTTCATTTCTTCGGAGTGTCTCAAATAATTTTGGTGATTCTCGTCGTCATTCTCAGCTTTGAAGACCAAGGAAGAATTTCTCTTAAATCTTCCTCCGCTCTCTTGAAGATTCATAGTTCAAACTTGATGCCATCCTCATAATTGTTTTCGATTGTGATTTTTTTTTCATACCCATCCAACGCATTTCAGGAGTTGTTTTCTTTTCTTGATCATCCAATGGCCATCATTTCAGAAGATTTCTTCATTCTCATCTTTCAACTTCATTTTGGCAATTCTTATCAATTCACGCCTCTTTGTTCGTCTCCATATTCTTTCGGTGCATCATTCAAGTATTCTCTAGTCATCTCGTGATCTCTTCGTTCGCTTGTATGTAAATTCACTCAAGTCTCTTTGATCATTTTCTAATTCTTCCCGGTGATTCGTTCACTTCTCTTCACTCGTTTTCAATTCTTACGGTGGTTCATTCAACATTCATCTTACTTTATTAGCATATCATCTCATTCATTGTTTCCAAAATTCTACCGGTAATTCATTGAAGACTTTCTGAAGTTTGCGCTATATCAATCCTTTTCGATGAGAATAAGTAGTATGCCAAATCCATTGCTTGTCATCAATTCAAATTGATGAAGGATAAACATGCAGTAAATCTTATTCTTGTTTCCTTGAGGTGATTCCATTCTTTTCTTCTGGGGATTGTTCGTGATGAGTAAATTCTCGATTACAAATGATTCATCTTTCTTTCTATAGTTGTTCATCATATCACATTCTCGGTTCGAGATGCTTCATCTTTTTTTCCGGAGTTCCAAGCTCTCTCAATTATCTCGTCCCGAAGGTCCATCTAAATCATTGCAAGCGTTCAATTCTTGTTCTTGCAATCTTTGCTTCTTTTCCACCATCCTTTTTTATCTGGAGTTCTTCCAAAGTTTGTTCATGGTGGTTCCTTCAGGATTTAATTCATCCTTGAAGTGTTCGTCAAGATTCTTGTTGGAGCTCAACAATTCTTCTTCTTGCATTCAAAATGTGCAATTCATTCTCCCTTATCTTTTGAAGTGGAGTTTGCATCTCTTCATTCCTCTCAAGCAATCAAGTGTTTTTGTTAATGGCAGAATGTCACCTCATAATTTTGAGATGTTTTCCATAAGCCCACTACAAGCTTATTCTTTTCGTTGTTGGTTTTACAACAACTCAGTTCAATCCTTCTTTTTAAAGATGCTCTCTCAAATTCATTTGGGGTAGAACATGTTGTTTCATTCTCCATTCTTTTCATTTCTTCCGGAGGCATTGTGATGTTGCTCTCTTTGTCCCATCATCTCGTTTTTCCAAGATCATATTCTTTTCTTTTCCTTGCTTATCCATTTAACCGGAGTGATGTGTCGTCCCTTGAAGTTCTTTTCGTCCTATCAAGTTTTGCTACTCTTTCAACCGGTGTGCTGCCCAAATTCGTTCTTTCGCATTCCTTGTATATCTCATTTCAACTAGAGTGGTTCCCATTCATCCTTGCCCTTGTGTTCTTTTCATGTCTTTGCAACCTTTCAAGGTTCATTGGTTTCACTCATTTGTCAAAGAAGAAACTTAGTTTTACCTCTTCTCTTCCTCTTTCGTTTGTCATCCCTAGATCTTGGGGCGAGATCTCTTGTAAGTGGGGGAGATTTGTAACGACCCGAGACCGACGCTCCAGAAGCCTTCCAGTTATTTCGTTATCGCTGTGTGATTTATTTTGCTTGTTGCATTTCATCATGGCATCATGTGCATTGCATCTACATGTTTTCATAAAACTCGCAGCCGTTCACAGTTGCCACTTCTTCCTCGTCTCCATTGACCCTTTGTCAGGCCCCCTTGTGTTCGTCGACCTCTCTCAGATCCCCTCACGTGCATGTCCGAATCTTCCCGAACCCGAATCGGGCTGTCGTTACCGATGGGTCCGAATCATCCCTAAACATCCCTAAAATATCTTTGGTTCTTTGTTGGACTCACCTAGCCTAATTTTCTCGACCATCCGATTTAAATTGGAAGGCCAAAATGGCACCTAACCTAATCCACTTGCTATATAATCACCGCAACCCTAAAATCTAGGACGTCTGTCCCATCCAATCCTCCTCCCCGCCGCCAGTCCTCGTCCACCTCAGGATCCCTCCCGATCCATCTCCACCCAACCAGATGTTGCAGCCATCCACCTGCCCAAATCCCCTCGCAGCCACAGTCTCCTCCCCTCAATCCACCCAATCCCGCAACCGAGGCCTCGAGCTCCTCCCGCTTGATCCCTCCCTGAGCACCTCGTGCCTGACTGCCGTTGCTCTCGTGCGCTTCAAGGAGCCCCTCTGCCTCTGCCCGAGCACCTCCCACAGCTCCCCATCACCCTCGACCCCGCCTTGTCATCCGACTGACACCGGCGACCGGAACATCGCTGGAGATGAGTGCCCTGACAGCCCCACTCATTTTCTCCTCCTCGTTCTCTATCTCGATTTCTCATGATCTCCCTCTCCCTCTCTCTGTTTTTGCTCATAGGAGACCACCATGCATGGCCACTACATCAAGCTCCGTTGCCAAAGTTTTGTGTTGGGAATGGATGGATCCATGCTACCCATGCTCGGATCTGCCACTTCCGCGTCATTCCGGCGACCGGAACCTCGCCGGGGATGAGTGCCCTGACAGCCCCACTCATTTTCTCCTCCTGGTTCTCTATCTCGCTTTCTCACGATCTCCCTCTCCCTCTCTCTGTTTCTGCTCACAGGAGACCACCATGGCCACTGCATCAAGCTCCGTCACTGTCGTTTTGTGTCGGGAATGGATGGATCCATGCTACCCGCGCTCGGGTCTGCCCCTTTCGGGTTATTCCGGCACCCCGCCACATCTCCACCATGCCTCCTCGTCGCCTCCGCAAGTCCCATATCCAGCATCACCGGCGAGCGCCACTGCCGTAGCTACGCCCGAGCTCCTCTTGCTCGCCTCGTCCGCATTGGAAGCGGCCTCCCATGCCCCAGCATCGAACGCCATGGCCGCCTCCTATGTTGTCGTGAGCATGAGCAGTTGCTCATGCGTTAACCGCACGCACGTGGCCTCTGCAACCGTAGGCCCAGAAGCCGCCTCCAGCCCAACCACTTCCTCGACCGGGCCTAGGACCATGTTTCGGTTACGTTGCGATTGTGAGGATCCATTCGACTATGTTAGTTCGTTTACTTCATGGATTCGGTCTTCTTCGTAGTGGGATTTTAGGCAAGATGATCATTATCCTGGATACCACTACTATCTTTGCTTGGCTAGTTGTGTCGATGCTATCGCTATGTCGCGCTACCTACCACTTGTTTATCAAGCCGCCCAAATTGCCATGATAAGCCTCTAACCTTTTCCACCATCCCAGCAAACCATTGTGTGGCTATGTTACTGCTTTGCTCAGCCCCTCTTATAGCATTGCTAGTTGCAGGTGCAGTGCAGGTTGTTCCATGTTGGGACATGGATATCATAGGATATCACAATATCTTCTATTTAATTAATGCATCTATATACTTGGTAAAGGGTGGAAGGCTTGACATTTTGCCTGGTGTTTTCTTCCACTCTTGCCGCCCTAGTTTTCGTCATACCGGTGTTATGTTCCTTGATTTTGCGTTCCTAACACGGTCGAGGTTTATGGGCCCCCCTTGACAGTTCACTTTGAATAAAACTCCTCCAACAAGGCCCAACATTGGTTTTACATTTGCCTAATAACAACTAAAAATTGCATAGGGACTTTCCAGACCCAAAGGATAATTAGTTAACAACCCCGGGCCAGTGCTCCTCATGAGTGTTGGTCCAAAACGGGCAGACTGCGGGGCCACCACAGGGCAACTCGAGGTCTGGTTTTACTCGTAGGATGTCCCATACGATCGTGGCCTGAGACGAGATACACGCGGCTACTATCAGGGTGTCGGCACGTCGGGAGGTCTTGTTGGTTTTGTTTTACCATTGTCGAAATGTCTTGTGAACTGGGATTCCAAGCTTCATTGGGTTGTTCCGGGAGGAGGATTTTCCTCCATTGATCGTGAGAGTTTGTGATGGACCAAGTTGGGACACCCCTGCAGGGTTTAAACTTTCAAGAGCCATGCCCTCAGTTATGTGGCAGATGGGAATTTTCAATATCCGGTTATAGAGAACTTGACACCACATCCGATTTAAAATACACCAACCGCGTGTTTAACCGTGACTGTCTCTTTTCAAGTGAGTCGGGAAGAGAACACAGTGCGGGTTATGTTTGAATGTAAGTAGTTCAGGATCACTTCTTGATCATTGCTAGTTTGCGACCGTTTGCGCAGTTTCTCATCTTATTCTTGTACTCATAAGTTAGCCACCAGACAATGCTTAGTGCTATTGCAACCTCACCACTTATCCTTTCTGTCGTGGAGCTGTCACAGCAGATGTCCTCATGGAAGGACTTAGTTGTGGAGCCATTGCGACGAGGTTAGCTTAAAGGGGTTAAATGGGACAAAGGGCACAGAGATTTTATACTGGTTTGGCCCCTTATGGTGAAGTAAAAGCCTACTCCAGTTTGAGGTGGTATTGCTAGGGTTTCGATTACCAAGGAGCAAACACGCTTTGCCTGGCTTTCGACTTGTGATTTCTTGCCCTAAGCCGTTGCCGGGTCGTCCCCTTATATACATGGGTCGACGCCCTGCGGCCTATAGAGTCCTGGCCGGCTCATACAACGTGTCCGGCTCGGTGACTTTATCTTACATGCCTTTTATTACAAGTCTACCCATACACGGTGGTTTACACTTCATGGGCCTTAAGCCGCCTTCATGTTTAGGCCTTTTTACTAAGCCTGTCTATGAACCGCCATCGTTTATATCCTCTTGGGCTCTATTTAGAAAAACCGCCATAGGGATGACCCGGCCCCTCCTGGGCGGGTCATATGTGATAGTCATATCCCCAACATTAGGCCCCAGGTTGATTTGAACTTTGTTCATGTCAATCTTCTACACTTATAAAAATCCTTCTTCATCTGCCGTGAAATAGTGTAACCCGCCATGATGTCATCTCCAGAAATTTCGGAAACCCTCCATGATGTCATCCGCCATTAACTTCGGACGTGACATAACGTATCTTTAACGGATCTTTTATGTTTAATGACCTTCTGAAAATCGAGGCGTTCAATTAGTTGGATAATCATCATTTGGCCTCCTCGTTTTTTGCACCCACCTGTTACTCTTTTCCTTATATATAGGGTCAACTACCCTCCTCTAATTCTCCTCCTTTGCTTCTTCTCCTTCTTCTTCCTTCTCGCGACATCCTAGTGCACCCAAGCTGCGTCTCCATCAACCTTCATCTTCTTCGACTTTGGCCGCTGCATCACCCTAAACGGATCAGAGCACTGCGGCGCTTCTCCGTTGTTTCGTCAGCACCAGTAAGTCTTCCCCTTCCTCGCCATATATCTGTCATTTAGGGTTTCAGTGTTCATTGGTGTTCGTCGTCCACCTTCTTTTTTCTCGCTTAGATTCATGGCTTAGATCCGAAAAACCACATAGACCTTACGCGGCAACAGTTTTAGCACTCATTTTTGATATCATATCATATCATATCTTTCTTGCAACAGATCTCATCTGAACACCTCTGCTCTTCTGCTGCCGCCACCTTAGGTTTAGATTGTATTCCATTTTTCTAAATAGCTGCAGATCCAGTCTTATATCCTTAATCCGCGAAACCTGTTTGTCTCAACACTTAGTAAAATTTTGCTCATGTCAGATCCTGAATACCAGCACGTGTCATGGCGGCTTACATATCTGGTTTACAATTAACTATATATCATTCGTCCTCACTTAAGCCGCCATTCTAAACATACATTGCAATTGTTAACTTGTGATTTCACCAACTGACTTGAGCCAGCAAATTATTCCCTTCCTTTAGGTTTTCTTTCTTTCACAATGCCGCCAAAGACAGTTACTACATGTAACTGGGTTCCCTCCATTGTCACTGAGGGTACTTTGAAAGACTTTGTCAAGGCTGGATTTTTGCCAGAGAAGAGTGTTATGCATTACCATGCTCCAGACCCAGGCGAAGAAAGACCCCTACCAAAGGATAATGAAGTGATTGTTTTTACTGATCACATGAACCAGGGCTTCTCACCCCCCGGCTGTAAGTTCTTCTGAGACGTTCTGCAATTCTTCCAGCTCCATCCTCAAGATATTGGACCCAATTCTTTATCCAATATTTGCAACTTTCAAGTTTTCTGTGAAGTATACCTTCAAGAAGAACCTAGTGTCAAGCTTTTCAGGGAATTCTTCTATCTAAACCGCCAAAATGAGTTCACAAACGGGCCCAGCTTGGAACTTGGTGGAATCTCGATTCAACGCAGAAGAGACGCCATTTTCCCTCATGTAGTTCTACCGATTCACCCCAAGGACTGGAATCAGACATGGTTTTACTGTAAGGATATCTCGCCAGCTGATGAAAATCCATTGCCGGGTTATCGTGCTGAACGTCTTGACCCAAAACAGCAACTCCCTAAAAAACTTACCATCACTGAACGTAAGAAACTCGCCCCTACTATCGCAAAGGTCAAGGCCCTGCTAGGGAACGGGCTAATCGGAGTTGATTTGGTTCGATGCTGGGTCTCGTGACGGATCATACCCTTGAGCCGCTGATCTGGCTTGATGTGCACTTATACCGGAGAGAAAGATGATCCATTATGCCATAGCCTTTTGTTTTTGACTGAGGAAGGCATTATTAAAATGACAAAAACGCTTGTGAATGGAAAATTCGAAGATTGCAGCAAAGTGGGTCTGAACCCTTTCTGCAAATTTAACCCGCCATCAAATGTAAGTCCCTTGATTTCCCTTATTTTATCTTATCATCCAGATATTATGTCAACTCAAGTTTGTTACTCTTCTGCAGGCTAAATCTAACTTCTGGAAGGTAGAATATGATCATGAAGCCGCAAAAAAGGCCAGAGCTGTTGTGAAAACTGCCAGAAAACCACCAAGAAGCATTAAAAGCAACCAATTGCCTCTGATCTGCTTAATCCGGATGAGACTTCTGAGTCGGAGGTAGCCCTTGACTCTCTTGGCTTGTTTTTCAACCATCTTATTGACATTGAGTATTATCAGGATGATACAAGAGCCAGCCAAGCAGTTGAAGAAGAGGTAACTATTATTTCCTCCGACTCAGAACCTTTGCCAAGACAGGAACTTCGGTGAGTAACCTGGAAAGTAAGGTTTTCACACCCCTTGGCTTATTTAGATCCTCACTTTCTTTTGAAATGACAGCAACACGAGAATCAACGTCAGACCCAGACCAACGGAGGTGAAGAATTATCCTCCGGCTTACCGAACACTCCCGCTCCTCAAAAACGGCAAAACGTGGTTCTTTTTTAACTTACTCCTTTATCTTGCTGGCGGGTATTATTTGCCTATCACTTAACTCTGTTGATTACTGTTATCCAGGAACTTGAATGTTCTTCTTCTTCTGGCAACTCCTCGCGAACTGAGTTACCGGCTTTTAAAACCGCCCCTGGGTAATAGCACTTAATTTTACTCTGAAGCTCTTTATACTCTTATATTTATACTGACTTGTCATAACCCGTGAAGTGGTCAAGCAAAGCCTAAGAAGAAGGTGAAGGTGACCAAGCCAACTGAGGCACCTGAAGTTGTTGAACCGGACCAGCAAGCCTCTGCACCAGAAGCCTCTGAAAAACAACTAGAAGATCCTGCTTCTAACACTCAAGCTGAGATACCTGACCTCTCTATTGATCAAACCAACATTGACCCTTTAAATACTGAACCGTCAGAGACTTACGCTGATGACATTTTGATCACTAGCAGTGATTTTACTGAACTAGGGAACCCAACTGTTTTAGCCAAACATTCTGCCAAGTAAGAAGTCATTGAGAGACAGAAAGTGAGGTTTGATATCTCCCACTATGCTCAATTGAGCAGCAGTGAAATATTGTCTGGTTATCTCAACCAAGTACACTCCGTCCATGATTTGGAAATTGAGATAGTGAAACAGATGCACCAGAAATATGAGGTATGTCTTCCGGCTTTGAAATAAATTATGTACATCCTGCTAGCTCCCAAGTCTACTGGCTATGATAAGACTGAATAAGTTGTAGACTTAGAAGAATCCATAAGCTTCTGTCATAGACTCCCTCCATGTCCGGCTTAAAATTAAACCGGATGTTCAAGCGGTTTAACTTTGCATCCATAGTCCCCGAAGGGCCGGTTTAATCAGCATGAATGAACCGGTCCTATTTATCATCGTGTAAGAAAAGTAGAACTTAACTGCATAGCCCCCATGAGTGGGCTGAGACTGTTGACAGCACATCCGACTCATCATTAATAAAATACAAGCAATATGCATTAGCCCCCAAGTGCCAAGTAGTGTTGCTTGCAAAGTGCTTGGGACTTTATTAATAAGAGCTGTTTCCTTGAAAATTGCTTTGATAGACATTAGCACCCAAGTGCCAAGTGTTGTTGCTTGCAAAGGACTTGGGACTTATATTGTTGTAATCCCGAGATAAATGTGTTGATAACTCTATGCTTCATACAGGCTGCTACTGCTGAACTGGAGTCTCAATTGAATGATGCAAAGACCCGGCTAGCGACTCAGGAAACTAAGACCCGAAAAGCTGAGTCAAAATTCCAGTTTAGCATGGCTGAGTCATAAAAACTGAAGACCCATTTTTTGGCGGAGAAAAATACTTAGGCTAAAGAGAAGACTGCTTTAACGTAGTGGGCTGAGAAAGCAGAAGCAGATCTTCAAGAAGTAACCACTAAGCTCACCAGCTTAAAACACCGTGTCTTTCAGATGGTTTCTGCTATCTTCGGTGAGTCGCCTTGCTATACATCCAAAGTGAGTATTTGTTGTAGTAATGTAAACCACCATTTAACCGATATGTGTTTTCCTCAGGTCCCAGGAGTAGCAACCTTAATCAGGATATGCTTGTTAAGCTTAAGGCGGTTTATACCCTTGTTGAGTAATTGTACACCGGAGCTCAGCGTACTCTTGCTACTATCTCCCCAACTAATCAAGGACCCAACCTATTAAGTGATGCATTGGAAGAAATTGTCCATCTTGCCCACCAGACTTCAAGAAATTAAATGGTTGATACGTCTCCAACGTATCTATAATTTTGATTGTTACATGCTATTATATTATCTGTTTAAGATGTTAATGGGCTTATTTATACACTTTTATATTATTTTTGGGACTAACCTACTAACCCGAGGCCCAGTGCAAATTGCTGTCTTTTTGCCTATTTCAGTGTTTCACAGAAAAGGAATATCAAACGGAATCCAAACGGAATGAAACCTTCGGGAGAGTTAGTTTTTGGAACAAACATGATCCAGGGGAATTGGAGTTGACGTCATGAAATCAACGAGGAGGCCATGAGACAGGCAGCGCGCCTACCCCCCTGGGTGCGCCCTCCACCCTCGTGGGCCCCTTGTGGCTCCACCGACCTACTTCTTCCTCCTATATATATATATATTTCCACCGCCGCAACTTTCTGTACCCAAGAGATCCCATCTTGGGGCCTTTTCTGGAGCTCTGCCGGAGGGGGAATCGATCACGGAGGGCTTCTACATCAACACCATAGCCTCTCCAATGATGTGTGAGTAGTTTACTTCAGACCTTCGGGTCCATAGTTATTAGCTAGATGGCTTCTTCTCTCTCTTTGGATCTCAATACAATGTTCTCCTCGATCTTCTTGGAGATCTATTTGTTGTAACTCTTTTTGTGGTGTGTTTGTCGAGATCCGATGAATTGTGGGTTTATGATCATGTTTATCTATCAACAATATTTGATGCTTCTCTGAAATCTTTTATGGATGATTGGTTATCTTTGCAAGTCTCTTCGAATTATCAGTTTGGTTTGGCCTACTAGATTGATCTTTCTTGCAATGGGAGAAGTGATTAGCTTTGGGTTCAGTCTTGCGGTGTCCTTTCTCAGTGATAGCAGGGGCAACAAGGCACGTACTGTATTGTTGCCATCGAGGATAAAAAGATGGGGTTTATATCATATTGCTTGAGTTTATCCGTCTACATCATGTCATCTTTCCTAATGCGTTACTCTATTCTTATGAACTTAATACTCAAGATGCATGCTAGATAGTGGTCGATGTGTGGAGTAATAGTAGTAGATGCAGAATCGTTACGGTCTACTTGTCTCAGACGTGATGCCTATATACATGATCATGCCTAGATATTCTCATAATTATGCACTTTTCTATCAATTGCTCGACAGTAATTTTTTCACCCACCGTAATACCTATGCTATCTTGAGATAAGCAACTAGTGAAACCTATGTCCCCCGGGTCTATTCTCAATTATATTAATCTCCCATCAACAAGCTATTTCTATCACCGTTTATTTTGCACTCTTTACTTTCAATCTATATCATAAAAATACCAAAAATATTTATCTTATTATTATTATCTCTATCAGATCTCACTCTCGTAAGTGGCCATGAAGGGATTGGCAACCCCTTTATCGCGTTGGTTGTGAGGTTCTTATTTGTTTGTGTAGGTAGGAGGGACCTGTGTGTAGTATTCTACTAGATTGATACCTTACTTCTCAAAAACTGAGGGAAATACTTACGCTACTTTGCTGCATCACCCTTTCCTCTTCAAGGGAAAACCAACGCAGTGCTCAAGAGGTAGCAAGAAGGATTTCTGGCGCCGTTGACGGGGAGATCAACATCAAGTCAAGACATACCAAGTACCCATCACAAACTCTTATCCTTCGCATTACATATTTGCCATTTGCCTCTCGTTTTCCTCTCCCCCACTTCACCCTTGCCGTTTTATTCGCCCTCTCTTTTCGTTCACCTCTTTTTCGCTTGCTTCTTGTGTCACCGTGTTTCGTCATGGCTGTTCCCTTATCTGCCCCTTTGTCTCCCGAATTTGAAGTTCTTCACTTCAAACAAAGACTAGGAGAAAATTTAAAAGATGATTGGTTTAGGATGATGGAATCTTATCGTAATTGCACCCTAGAGGTGACTTTTAGAATTTTACTTCGCAATTTTTATGTTGGGCTAAATATGTCACATAGACAACTCTTGGATTGCGTTGCCAAAGGGAATTTTATCGAAATTGATCCCAATATTGCTCATGAAATTATAGAGGGAATAGTGGGAGTACTACCTCAACAAAAGGGATCACATCATACCCAGGAAGAGACTCAAGTTTTTGAAAAGATTTGTGAAGTAACGAAAATTTTACAAAAGTCTCTTGAACCTCTTAAGAGGGTTAGCGGAAACCTTCACCGCATGAATATGTTGATTACCCTTTGCAATAAGCGGTTGGATTCTTTAGATCTAAAAATTTCCGAATATGAAGGGAAACATAAAGAACCTCCCGGATTCGAGGTGACTCTGCTAAAAAAATTGAAACCAAAGACAATAATACCTAGATCTATTCTTGCTTTTATGCCTAGCTAGGGGCGTTAAACGATAGCGCTTGTTGGGAGGCAACCCAATTATATTTTTGTTCCTTTCTTTTTGATTCTGTTTAGTAATAAATAATGCATCTAGACTCTGTTTAGATATGGTTTTATGCTTTTAATTAGTGTTTTTACCAAGTAGAACCTTTGGGAAGACTTGGGGAAAGTCTTTGCGGTCTTGCTGTAAAAAACAGAAACTTTAGCACTCACGAGATTTGCTGCCATTTATACTGGAGAGTGAGATTAGGTTGATTCTTTTTGCAGATGATTAATAGCTAAATTCCTCACGTCCATCAATTTATTTTATAATTTTTGGGGTTACATAAGTATTCGAAACCTACAGATTACTACAGACTGTTCTGCTATTGACAGATTCTGTTTTTGGGGTAACTTTACTTGAGGCTATATTTTTATTCACCACATGATATGTGTTTTGCTTGGGGCGTCTTGTATGATTTGAGTATTTGCTTTTTAGTTTACCACAATCATCCTTGCTGTACACAACTTTTGGGAGAGACAAACATGAATTGAAATTTATTAGAATACTCTATGCGATTCACTTATATCTTTTGAGCTGATAATTTTGCTCTAGTGCTTCACTTATATCTTTTAGAGAACAGTGGTGGTTCTATTTTGTAGAAATTATTGATCTCTCATGCTTCACTTATATTATTTTGAGAGTCCTTTAGAACAGCATGGTAATTTTCTTTGGTTATGAAATTAGTCCTAATATGATAGGCATCCAAGATGGGTATAATAAAAACTATCATAGAAAGTGCATTGAATACTATGAGAAGTTTGATACTTGACAATTGTTTTGAGATATAAAGATGGTGATATTAGAGTGTGCTAGTTGAGTAGTTGTGACTTTGAGAAATACTTGTGTTGAAGATTGCAAGTCCCGTAGCATGCACATATGGTAACCGTTGTGTAACAAATTTGAAACATGAGGCGTTCTTTGATTGTCTTCCTTATGAGTGGCGATCGGGGATGAGCGATGGTATTTTCCTACCAATCTATCCCCCCTAGGAGCATGCGCGTAGTGCTTGTTTTTGATGACTTGTAGATTTTTGCAATAAGTATGTGAGTTCTTTATGACTAATGTTGAGTCCATGGATTATACGCACTGTCACCCTTCCATCATTGCTAGCCTCTTCGGTACCGCGCATTGCCCTTTCTCACCTTGAGAGTTGGTGCAAACTTCGCCGGTGCATCCAAACCACGTGATATGATACGCTCTATCACAAATAAACCTCCTTATATCTTCCTCAAATCAGCCACCATACCTACCTATTATGGCATTTCCATAGCCATTCCGAGATATATTGCCATGCAAATTTCCATCGTTCCGTTTATTATGACACACATCATCATTGTCATATTGCCTTGCATGATCATGTAGTTGAGATCGTATTTGTGGCAAAGCCACCATTCATTCTTTCATACATGTCACTCATGAGTCATTGCACATCCCGGTACATCGCCGGAGGCATTCATATAGAGTCATATCTTGTTCGAGTATCGAGTTGTAATCATTGAGTTGTAAATAAATAGAAGTGTGATGATCAACATTAATAGAGCATCGTCGCATAAAAAGAAAATAAAAGAAAAAAAGAAAAAAAGGGCAATGCTACTATCCTTTTTCCACACTTGTGCTTCAAAGTAGCACCATGATCTTTATGATAGAGAGTCTCTTGTTTTGCCATTTTCATATACTAGTCAGAATTTTTCATTATAGAACTTCGCTTGTATATTCCAACAATGGGCCTCCTCAAGTGCCCTAGGTCTTCATGAGCAAGCAAGTTGGATGCACACCCACTTAGTTTCTTTTGTTGAGCTTTCATACATTTATAGCTCTAGTGCATCCGTTGCATGGCAATCCCTACTCCTTGCATTGACATCAATTGGTGGGCATCTCCCTAGCCCGTTGATTAGCCACGTCGATGTGAGAATTTCTCCTTTTTGTCTTCTCCACATAACCCCCTATCATTATTCTATTCCACCCATAGTGCTATATCCATGGCTCACGCTCATGTATTGCGTGAAAGTTGAAAAAAGTTTGAGATTACTAAAGTATGAAAGAATTGCTTGGCTTGTTATCGGGGTTGTGCAAGATGAGAGCATTCTTGTGTGACGAAAATGGAGTATGACCAAACTATATGATTTTGTAGGGATGAACTTTCTTTTGCCATGCTATTTTGAGAAGACATGATTGCTTAGTTAGTATGCTTGAAGTATTATTATTTTTATGTCAATATTAGACTTTTGTCTTGAATCTTTCAGATCCGAACATTCATGCCACAATAAAGAAAATTACATAGAGAATTATGCTAGGTAGCATTCCACATCAAAAATTCTGTTTTTATCATTTACCTACTCGAGGACGAGTAGGAATTAAGCTTGGGGATGCTTGATACGTCTCCAACGTATCTATAATTTTTGATTGTTCCATGCTATTATATTATATGTTTTGGATGTTAATGGGCTTATTTATACACTTTTATATTATTTTTGGGACTAACCTACTAACCCAAGGCCCAGTGTGAATTGCTGTTTTTTGCCCATTTTAGTGTTTTGCAGAAAAGGAATATCAAACGGAATCCAAACGGAATGAAACCTTTGGGAGAGTTATTTTTGGAACAAACGTGATCCAGGGGACTTGGAGTGGACGTCAAGAAATCAACGAGGAGGCCACGAGGCTGGGGGCGCGCCCTCCACCCTCGTGGGCCCCTTGTGGCTCCACCGACCTACTTCTTCCTCCTATATATATCCATATACCCCGAAAACATCCAGGAGCACCACGAAACCCAATTTCCACCGCCGCAACCTTCTGTACGCAAGAGATCCCATCTTGGGGCCTTTTTCGAAGCTCCGCCGAAGGGGGAATCGATCACGGAGGGCTTCTACATCAACACCATAGCCTCTCCGATGATGTGTGAGTAGTTTACTTTAGACCTTTGGGTCCATAGTTATTAGCTAGGTGGCTTCTTCTCTCTCTTTGGATCTCAATACAATGTTCTCCTCGATCTTCTTGGAGATCTATTTGATGTAACTCTTTTTGCGGTGTGTTTGTCGAGATCTGATGAATTGTGGGTTTATGATCAAGTTTATCTATGAACAAAATTTGATTCATCTCTTAAATCTTTTATGTATGATTGGTTATCTTTGCAAGTCCCTTCGAATTATCAGTTTGGTTTGGCCTACTAGATTGATCTTTATTGCAATGGGAGAAGTGCTTAGCTTTGGGTTCAATCTTGCGGTGTCCTTTCCCAGTGACAGCAGGCGCATCAAGGCATGTATTGTATTGTTGCCATAGAGGATAAAAAGATGGGGTTTATATCATATTGCTTGAGTTTATCCCTCTACATCATGTCATCTTTCCTAATGTGTTAGTCTGTTCTTATGAACTTAATACTGTAGATGCATGCTGGATAGCGGTCGATGTGTGGAGTAATAGTAGTAGATGCAGAATCGTTTCGGTCTACTTGTCTCGGACGTGATTCCTATACACATGATCATGCCTAGATATTCTCATAATTATGCACTTTTCTATCAATTTCTCAACAATAATTTTTTCACCCACCGTAATACTTTTGCTATCTTGAGAGAAGCCACTGGTGAAACCTATGGCCCCCGGGTCTATTCTCCATTATATTAATATCCCGTCAACAAGCTATTTCTGTCACCGTTTATTTTGGAATCTTTACTTTCAATTTATATCATAAAAATACAAAAAATATTTATCTTATTATTATTATCTATATCAGATCTCACTCTCGTATGTGACCGTGAAGGGATTGAAAACCCCTTTATCGCGTTGGTTGCGAGGTTCTTATTTGTTTGTGTAGGCACGAGGGACTTGCGTGTAGTATCCTACTGGATTGATACCTTGGTTCTCAAAAACTGAGGGAAATACTTACGCTACTTTGCTGCATCACCCTTTCCTCTTCAAGGGAAAACCAACACAGTGCTCAAGAGGTAGCAACGATCTTGTGCAAGAGCCGGAGCTGTGACAGCCTTGAGCCATGCCAAGGCATGGGTACCGAAGTTAGACCCGGCAGATGTGGCCAGTGGGTATCTGAGCTTAAAGGAGGATGGGACATCTTTTGATCAGCAAGACTTCGCCGCTTGTGTGAAAGAAATTCGTCCTCCTGCAACAGTCATTGCTGAGAGACCAACCTATCCAAATATCAGTCGGCTTACGATGCAGACAATCAGAAGATGTCTACCCCAGCATATAAAGTGGTGGAGCTGATCCGTCCAATTCGTAAGCACACCTTCGCCCCTAAAATTGACCCGTATGATCTTATCGATGACGAAGCTGAATTCTACGCCTTGCGTGGCTTTGATTGGTCCAAACCAAATTTCCAGATGGCGAAGGACAAAGAATCGGCAAGGGATGAACCAGAGGCCTCAAATCAGCAAGGCCAAGAAGATTGAACCGCCCGGCGGTTTATATGTTTGATCCTTGAAAAACTGGATCTTATTCGGCTTATGGAGCCATGTAATAGGGTAGCAAAACTTGAATCTGTTGTGCCATCATGCTCGTTTCTGCCTTTTACTTAATACTGTTGATCTGCCGATTTAAAAACCCTAGTAAATATGATAGCCTTTGACTTATGCAAATCTGAATGATTATTATCCTGCACTCAAAGAAAGTACAAGCGCCCTGGCGGCTTACCGCCGGGCGGGTCATGATACCCAATTAAAGCCACTGAGGACGAAAAGTCAATAATCAGGGTTGATCTGACAATTGTTAAATAAAATGTTATACCTGTAGTATATGCTTTCGACTGCCAGCTTATCAGCTTCATGCAGTTAGAGGTGTTAGAGCTATAACTCTAAACATAAGAGTGCGATACTCTGGTGACTTAGAATCTGTCCTCCTGACGGGTTGTAAAAACCCAAAGTATGCTTCAAATATGAGCCATAAACAGGGTAGCTGGGCCCGATTTCCTAAAACCAGAAGGCAATGAAAAAACCTCATAAAGAATACAAATAAGAAATCAAAAGAAATTCGAGGCTGTTGTAGGCTGCCAAGCCAAAGTGTCTTCTTCAATGAAACTAGCCAGAGCAACTAGATTGTTCATGCATTCCGTGAGCCTGACTCACAGTGTGCCCAATCGACATTTGAACCCTAGATAAAGTCTGATCTTGCTAAAAGACATATCTGGAGTACGCGGGGCTAGAGTAACAACATACATCACGTGATTTATCCAAGTTTCAAGGAAGGCGGCTTATGAAGCCTGGATTCATCCTGACCATCTGTAAACCGTGCTCTCGCATGACAAGCCGCCGTATTAAGCTTAATCGAGCTCAGATCTTGGTCGAATACGCCATAAATACTGATCGTTAAGAGTTCAGTGGGTCAATCAGGATGACCTGATGGAGTTGAAGCAGCTGGCTACATGTAGGATGATCCGGTCAGAGTTTGTTCTCTTTGGTCGAATACGCCTATGTTTGAACAAACTTGGTCAAGAGGGTAGTAACGCTATGTTCTCTTTGGTCGAATACGCCTATGTTTGAACAGGAAGCCCCCAAGTGAGATGCTTACAAGTATGGCGTTGAGCCGATCAAGAGGGTACCGATAGCTATGTTCTCTTTGGTGAATACACCTATGTTTGAACAGGAAGCCCCCAAGTGACCATATAAGCTTTGGCATTGCGCCGATCAAGAGGGTACCGACAGCTATGCTCGATGAGCAGGAAGCCCCCAAGTGATACACTCATGAATCACGCTCATCAGGGACCTATGTTTGAGCTGTGTTGTGCATCCAACTCTCTTTGGTCACTGAAATTGTGGGCGTCGAGCCTCTTAAATGCTGATAAAGAATCAGCTTCCATGAAGTGAAACGAAAGAGGCCCCGAATTGTCAGGGATGTCGGCTTTATTATACTGCTTATAATATATACATCAGGTAACTATGTACATCATGAGAGCTGGAGGCTCAAGTATAGTAGGGCCGAAGATGAGCAATGTTCCACGGCCAACGGGTCTCCTCCTCCGATGTGCGTGAGTCCTTGTTGCCTCGAACGTCGATAAGGTAGTATGACCCATTATGCAGATTCTTGCTGACCACAAAAGGTCATTCCCAAGGCGGTGACAACTTATGCAGATCTTTCTGATCTTGGATGAGTTGGAGCACTAAGTCACCTTCTTGAAAGATTCTGGTTTTAACCCGGCGGCTGTGATAACGACGTAGGTCTTGCTTATAAATCGCCGAACGAGCCACTGCAAGATCACGCTCCTCATCCAATAAGTCAAGTGCATCTTGACGTGCCTTTTCATTGTTAGCCTCAACATAAGCCGCCACCCGGGTGAATCGTGGCGGATGTCACTAGGCAGAACCGCCTCTGCCCCATAAACCATGAAAAAGGTGTGTAACCTGTAGATCTGTTGGGGGTCGTGTTGATGCTCCATAAAACTGAGGGTAACTCCTCCACCCAACAACCTGGCGTTCTCTGCAAAGGAACCATAAGCCAGGGCTTGATACCTCACAAAATCTCTTGATTTGCTCATTCTGCCTGCCCATTGGATTGAGGGTGAGCCACGGAGGAAACGTCATGCCGGATATGCTCCCTTGACAAAATTCTTCCATAGCGCCTTGAGAAAGATTAGTGCCATTATTTGTTATAATGCTGTGTGGAAAGCCAAAACGAAAGATCACCTTCTTCATGAATTGAACCGCCATTGCCGCATCAAATTTACTAACCGGCTCTGCTTCAACACATTTAGTAAACTTATCAACTTCCACCAAGAGGTGGGTCTTTTTATCCTTGGACCTCTTAAAAGGCCCAACCATATCAAGCCCCCAAGTTGCAAACAGCCACGTAATTGGAATCATTCTCAATTCTTGAGCCGGCACATGAGCTCATCGTGAAAATTTCTGACAGCCGTCACATCTGCTTACCAAATCCTCAACATCAGCGTGAGCCATCAACCAATAGAAACCATAACGGAAAGCTTTGGCTACAAGAGATTTATAGCTGGCATGATGACCACAATCTCCTTCGTGGATCTCTCGCAAAATCTCGAAACCTTCTTCCAGAGAGACGCAACGTTGAAACACCCCTGTGACACTGCGATCGTGCAACTCCCCGTTGACAATCGTCATTGACTTAGACAGCTGAGTTATCTGTCTGGCCAAGACCTCATCCTCTGGCAACTCACCCCGGGTCATGTAAGCCAAATACGGAACCGTCCAATCAGGAATAGCATGAAGAGCCGCCACCAATTGTGCTTCCGGGTCAGGAACAGCGAGGTCCTCCTTAGTAGGTAATTTGACCGAAGGGTTGAGTAGAACATCCAAGAACGTGTTAGGTGGCACTGGCTTACGCTATGACCCTAGCCGGCTTAAATTGTTAACCCTTGAAGTGACCTGCAATGGCATCAACCTCTCGTCGATAAGCCGCCATAAGCGGATCCTTAGAATCCAAGTACCAGAAACTTGTTGAGCCACCAGATCCGAATCACCAAAGCACCTCACCCAGTTTAACTTCATCTCCTTAGCCATCCGAAGACCATGGAGCAAGGCCTCATACTCAGTTGCATTGTTAGTACAGGGGAACATTAGCCGGAGAACATAAGAAAACTTGTCACCTCGTGGGGAAGTCAAAACAACTCCAGCCCCCGTGCCCTCCAGCTCTCTGGATCCATCAAAGTGAATAGTCCAATATGTATTATCCGGCTTTTCCTCAGGTGCCTGCAACTCTGTCCAATCATTGATGAAATCCACAAGTGATTGGGACTTGATAGCCGTGCGTGGCACATACTTTAAACCGTGAGGACCAAGCTCAATGGCCCACTTGGCAACCCGGCCTGTGGCTTCCCTGTTTTGGATGATATCTCCTAAAGGAGCAGAACTAACCACAGTGATGGGATGACCTTGAAAATATTGCATAAGCTTCCGGCTTGCCATGCAAACCCATACAAGCTTCTGCCAGTGTGGATACCTCTGTTTGGATTCGATAAGCACCTCATTGATGTAGTAAACCGGTCGTTGAACCAGGCACTCCTTGTCTGCCTCTTTCCTTTCCACCATAATGGCTACACTAATGGCCCAGCTATTAGCAGCCACATATAACAACAAAGGTTCTTTATCAATAGGGGCAGCAAGCACGGGCGGCTCCGCCAACTGTTTCTTCAGATCCTCAAACGCTTGATTTGTAGCATCACTCCAAACAAAGTGATATGTCTTCTTCATCATCTGATAAAGGGGGATAGCCTTCTCACCCAGCTGGCTTATGAACCGTCTTTAAGCCGCAATACGACCTGCCAGTCGCTTAATATCATTAACACACGCCGGTTTAGTCAAGGAAGTAATGGCTTTGATCTACTCCGGGTTAGCTTCAATGCCTCTGTTAGAAACCAGAAATCCCAAGAGCTTGCCTACTGGTACACCAAAGACACACTTAGCCGGGTTAAGCATCATCTTATAGACCCGGAGATTGTCAGACGTCTCCTTCAAATCATCAATTAGGGGCTCCTTCTCTCTTGACTTCACCACAATGTCATCTACATAAGCATGAACATTGCGCCCAATCTGCTTGTGAAGGCAATTTCCGCTGATAAGTCGCCTGGGAACTCTTGAGCCCAAAAGGCATAGACACATAGCAGAAGGCTCCAAACGGAGTAATGAAAGCTATCTTCTATCCTAGTCCTTAACTGCCATCTTGATCTATTGATAACCAGAATAAGCATCCAAAAAACTCAAACGCTCACAACCCGCTGTAGCATCAATGATTTGATCAATACGAGGGAGAGCAAACGGATCAGCCAGACAAGCTTTGTTCAAGTCCGTGTAATCCACACACATCCGCGAAGTGCCATTCTTATTGAGTACCAGCACCAGATTAGCCAACCACTCAGGATGGAAAACTTCAATGATAAACCCGGCCGCCAAAAGCCGGGCCACTTCCTCACCAATGGCCTTCCGCCTCTCCTTGTTAAACCGGCGAAGAAATTGCATGACCGGCTTAAACTTCGGATCAATATTAAGAATGTGCTCAGCGAGTTCCCTCGGCACACCCGGCATGTCTGAAGGCTTCCATCCAAAGATGTCCCGGTTCTCACGGAAGAACTCGATGAGCGCGCTTTCCTATTTCGGATCCAGATTAGCGTTGACGCTGAACTGCTTAGATGAGTCACCAGGGACGAAATCAACCATTTTGGTATCATCCCCCGATTTAAACTTTAATGAAGGATCATGCTCCGTGGTCGGTTTTTTCAAGGACGTCATGTCTGCCGGGTCAACACTGTCCTTGTAAAATTTCAGCTCCTCCATTGCACAAACTGATTCAGCATAAGCCGCATCACCTTCCTCATATTCCAAGGCCACCTTGCGACTCCCATGCACTGTGATGGTGCCCTTATAACCCGGCATCTTAAGCTGCAAGTAAACATAACAAGGCCTTGCCATGAATTTAGCATAAGTCGGCCGCACAAACAGAGCATGATAGGGGCTCTTAATCTTGACCACTTCAAAGTTTAATGTCTTAGACCTGGAATCATGCTCGTCTACAAAGGTAACATCCAAAGATATCTTACCCATCGGGTAGGCCGACTTACCTGGCACCACACCATGGAAGACAGTGTTTGACGGCTTAAGATTCTTATCTGTCAGTCCCATGTGACGGAAGGTCTCATAATAAAGGATGTTAATGCTGCTACCTCCATCCATGAGTACCTTAGTAAACTTATAGCCCCCAACCTGAGGTGCCACTACCAGAGCCAGGTGACCCGGATTATCATCCCGGGGCGGATGATCCTCACGACTCCACACAGTAGACAGCTCTGACCACCGCAAATAACGTGGCACCACCGGCTCAATCGCATTCATGGCCCTATTATGAAGCTTTTGGTCCCGCTTACATAAGCTAGTGGTGAAGACATGATACTGCCCACTATTCAACTGCTTCGGGTTGCTCTGATAACTAGACTGCTGCTGCTGTTGACTCCCCTGATTACTCTATTGATTGTAACCACCCTGGCTACCATGACCTTGAAACCCGGAACTTGAACCACCGCCTCCATGACCCGGACCATGAGAACCGGACCCTGATGCGCCATTCGGGCCATGGTGGTGCTGGATGGACTCCCTAAAGCTTCTCATTATGCTGCAATCTTTCCACGAATGAGTAGCCGGCTTCTGATCCATTCCGTGTTTCGGACACGGCTGATTTAACATTGCCTCAAGGTCGAATCCTGTCCTTGGAGCCGGCTTTCCCTTATGAAGCTGGTTATAATTACGTGCTCTGGTGTTAGCCACAAATTCATCAGCTTTGCGCTTACCGTTGCCGCCCTGATTGGTAGAATTGTACTGTTGTCCCTACATGCCGCTACTCTTCTTTCCCTTTCCCGATCTTTCATCCTCAGAGTTGGGGTCCTTGGTACCATCAGAGTTGGCATACTTAACGAGAGCCGCCATTAGCTCCCCCATGTAGTTGCAATGACGCTTGAGCCGCCCAAGCTTCTGCTTGAGCGGAATGAACCGACAAATTTTCTCCAACATCTGAACCGCTGAGCCGACGTTGATATTATCTAAAGAATGTATGATGGCTGAGACCCGGCGCACCCAGCTAGTCGTTGACTCGCCCTCATCCTGAACACAAGAAACCAAATCCACAATCGACATAGGATGTTTGCACGTGTCTTTGAAATTCTGGATAAACCGGGCCTTCAGCTCCGCCCATGACCCGATGGAGTTAGCCGGCAACCCCTTCAACCAAGTGCGAGCTGTCCCCTCTAACATCATGGTGAAGTACTTTGCATATGCAGCCTCACTAACATCCAGCATCTCCATGGCCATCTCATAACTCTCCACCCAGGCCTCAGGGGGTTGATCGGCTGTATAATTAGGCACCTTACGAGGGCCTTTCAAGTCCTTGGGCAGGCGCTCATTTCGTAGAGCCGCTGTTTAGACACGGCACACCGAAAGCCTTAGAAGTTACACCCTCCTCAACTGAAGCTGTCGAGTAAACCGACGCGTGCTGATGAGCTGCCAGCTGAGCCGCCTACTCGGCCTCCCGACGTGCTCTACCCTGGTCCACCAAATCTAGTGCATCGGCCCCATTGCGCGCCAGGTCATGTCCATGAGGTTGTTGCAGCGCTGCTCCGTACTTGAGACTGCTGGTGAGTCAATGTGCCTACTGTAGCTCCAGTTCAGACGAGGGGTTGAATGAATCCGGTCATGGCTGTAACAATAAGCCTCTTGCTCCACTAAAGCTGTTTGAAGAAGCTCCCTAGCTCTTCGGGTTTCAACCGCCGCCGGAGTCTCACCCTCAACTAGTAAAGCCGCCAATCGCATTGCCACAACAATCATGTTGTCCAAAGGGGTGGAATAGTGACCCGACAGTGTTACCACGTGTTGAGGCGGGGTGTTGTCCATATATGGAGAACTCGTCACACGCGGCTGGCCCGACACCCCACCACCTAGCGCTTCTGTCATCCGATTTACCACCGGCGGGTTACTGGCCCCAGCTCCAGGGGTGCTCAAGAGGTCCCTTGATTCATAAACGGAGGGCAGACGACTCTGATATTTTCTCCTTAAAACTTCGTTCGACGCGTTCTGATCCATAATGAGCCGGTACGAATCTACTCGAATCCGCTGTGCCCGAGCACTTAAAACGGCCCGCTCTACAGCCATCCTTGCATTTTCTGCTGCTAATTCCACCTTAGCCTGCGCTATCTCATCATGCAACTTAGCTATCTCTGCTTTGTTCTGCTCCTAGTTGTTTGGGGTTACCTCAACCTCCATCAGAGTTGCCAGCGCATCCAATAGATCTGTCAAGACTTGAGCCGGCGGGCGAGCTGACCCGCCAGCACCTGTAGTTGTCATCGCTGCCACACCAGATGTTATAGCCGCGGCGGCTATCGAGCTGAGAACCGACTGGGTGCCTACCATGAAGATTTCCACCCTATTCCGTGGCTCATGGGGGTCTGAAATAATGTCGCCATCGGAGAAGCCTCCAAGCCGTCCGTCTTGCAGTTGATACATTGAATTGGTCTCGCCTGTGCAACTGAGTAGATTTCTGTCTCATCACCAGAGATAGAGCCGTCCGTCTTGCAGTTGATACATCATCAGAGTAGATTTCTGTCTCACCACCAGAGACAGAGCCTTCCGATTCAGCCCCATGGGTGAACCCAACGAAGACATGCCTTACGGCAGGTTCAGCCTGGGCGGGTCGTGCACGCTGAGCCTTCTCGATGATGTTGGCGCAGATGTCCGACTCTGGGCCCGGCTCGCCAATTTTGCCAATGAAGACGTGGATTCCGTCGTAGGGGACCCGGTACCCGTACTCAATTGAGGCGGCCTCGGGGCCCCAGCCTACATCGTCGATGTAGAGCTTGCCGCAACGACTCTTGGTCATCCGGCCCACAACGTATCCCTTCAGCCCTTCGAAGCTGCCCTTTAAGAACTCAAAACCACTGTGCGCTGGCCCCACGTTGGGCGCCAACTGTCGTGGAGGTGTCACGGCAGATGTCCTCATGAAAGGACTTAGTTGTGGAGCCATTGCGATGAGGTTATCTTAAAGGGGTTAAACGGGACAAAGGACACGGAGAGTTTATACTGGTTCGGCCCCTTGAGGTGAAGGTAAAAGCCTACTCCAGTTTTAGGTGGTATTGCTAGGGTTTTGATTACCAGGGAGAGAACACGTTTTGCCTGGCTTTCGACTTGTGGTTTCTTGCCCTAAGCCGCTATCGGGTCGTCCCCTTATATACATGGGTCGACGCCCTGCGGCCTACAGAATCCCGTCCGGCTCATACAACGTGTCCGGCTCAGTGACTTTATCTCACATGCCTTATATTACAAGTCTACCCATACACGATGGTTTACACTTCATGGGCCTTAAGCCGCCTTCATGTTTAGGCCTTTTTACTAAGCATGTCTATGAGCCGCCATCATTAATATCCTCTTGGGATCTATTTAGAAAAAACCACCATAGGGATGACCTGGCCCCTCCTGGGCGGGTCATATCTGATAGTCATATCGCCAACACTTTCCCTACCCATTAAGCTTTGCTCGTCCTGATACCCATGTTAATGGGATTGCTGAGTCCTCGTGGCTCACAGATTACTACAACAACAGTTGCAGGTACAAGTAAAGCGAAGCTTTGATGTGAGAGTGATGCTTGCTTGTTTTGGAGTTCTTCTGTTTCTTCTTCTTTGATCAAGGGATAGGTTCCGGGTCGGGAGCCTGGGATTGGTAGGGTGGATCTCATTCTTCTTTTTTGTTTGATTTCATCCATAGTCGGATCCTACTCTTCTGTATGATGATTGCTATGTATTGATGAAATGTTGTATTCATGTTGTAGCTTGTGGCGTGTGCAAGTCTTTATATTGTATTCCCATCTATTCAGTACATGGTATGTTGTAATAATATCCACCTTGCTATGTGCTCAAAATGCGGTTGTGCCCCAATCATGAATTCATCACATGATTAGGATAGAATTGCATCTTGGGCGCTACATCCTAGTAAGAAAAAGAAGAAACAGAAACGCGAGACAATAAAGTAGACTCAATGCAAGGAAAAAATGTTGGTGAAGCTGCTAGATGGGCGATGGGAGGTGACACACTTTGTTCGTGACCACAATCATCTGCTGGTGAACAAACCTTCATTGTCCAAATACTTGAGATCCCACCAAGGCATTTCTCCAGATGAAAAGGAGTTTTTGCGCATCTTGTATAACTGCAACTTGACTACATGTGTGTTTCTATATCCCTTACAGAATTAAGTTTCCGTCTAGGCAGTCCAGTGTGCAACTATTATGGTACTGGTGTGCAACTAAAATGTCTTAAGTGTGCAAGTAGTGTCCAACTGCCCATCCTGGGCACCAGGTTTTGCTGTGGTATGGCACTTCTGTGCAACTAGAAAAGCATTCAATGTGCAATTGATACGTCTTCGTCGTATCTATAATTTATTATTGTTCCATGCCAATATTATACAACTTTCATATACTTTTGGCAACTTTTTGTACAATTTTTGGGACTAACATATTGATCCAGTGCCCAGTGCCAGTTCCTGTTTGTTGCATGTTTTTATTTCGCAGAAAATCCATATCAAACAAAGTCCAAACGGGATAAAAACTGACGGAGATATGGTGGGTGGCGTGGAGACCATGGACCAGAGGGGAAACCTTTCTCCCATCTAGGGGGAGGTCAAGGAAGAAGAGGAAGGGGGGGCTCTCTCCCCCTCTCTTCCGGTGGCGCCGGAACACTGCCGGGGCCATCATCATCACCGCAATCTACACCAACAACTTCACCGCCATCATCACCAACTCTTCCCCCCTCTACACAGTGGTGTAACCCCTCTTTTACCCACTGTAACCTCTACTTAAACATGGTGCTCAATGCTATATAATATTTCCCAATGATGTATGGCTATCCTATGATGTTTTGGTAGATCTGTTTTGTCCTATGGGTTAATTGATGATCGTGATTGGTTTGAGTTGCATGTTTTATTATTGGTGCTGTCCCATGGTGCTCTCCGTGTGGCGCAAGTGTGAGGGATCCCCGATGTAGGGTGTTGCAATATGTTCATGATTTTCTTATGGTGGGTGGCATGAGTGACAGAAGCACATACCCGAGTAAGTAGGTTGTTTCCATATGGGAGTAAAGAGGACTTGATACTTTAATGCTATGGTTGGGTTTTACCTTAATGATCTTTAGTAGTTGTGGACACTTGCTAGAGTTCCAATCATAAGTGCATATGATCCAAGTAGAGAAAGTATGCCAGCTTATGCCTCTCCCTCAAATAAAATTGCAATAACGATTATCGGTCTAGTTATCGATTGCCTAGGGACAAATAACTTTCTTGTGACAAAAGCTCTCTACTAAACCTAAATTAGTTGTGTCTTCATCTAAACAACCCCTACTTTTTATTTACGCGCTCTTTATTATCTTGCAATTCTATCCAACAACACCTAAAAAGTACTTCTAGTTTCATACTTGTTCTAGGTAAAGCGAACGTTAAGCGTGCGTAGAGTTGTATCGGTGGTCGATAGAACTTGAGGGAATATTTGTCCTACCTTTAGCTCCTCGTTAGGTTCAACACTCTTATTGAAAGAGGCTACAATTGCCCCCTATACTTGTGGGTTATCAAGACCTTTTTCTGGCGCCGTTGCCGGGGAGTTATAGCGTGGGGTGAATATTCTCGTGTGTGCTTGTTTGCTTTATCACTAAGTAGTTTTTATTTTGTGCTCTTGTTTTCTATCTTTAGTTATGGGTAGGAAACGCAAAATACCAAAAAAAATTAGTTGTACCTACTACACCAATGGTTGAAGAACCACACAAAATCTATCACACTCCTGAAGCTTTTTACTTGGATCATCTTCGATCCCTATGTGCTCGTGCTAAAACCCCAACTATCTTAGTTGAGGGAAAATCTTTAGATGAGCATGCTACGTTATGTGCGACACCACATATCTGAAAGAGGGAAACTTTTACTGGATCAAATTCATCATTTGCAATGCTATGCTTGGAATTTATGTGAAATATATGATGTTACTTGTTGTTCTGAAAACCCAAAGAAACACCTTCCCTACCAATGTGAGTTTAGCGATAATGGAATCGTATCTTCGTATGCTAAGGGTGTTTATAATTACTATGATGTTCAACAAACTGAAGAATTTGTTTCTTTTAAGGGTGCTTATGAAATTGCTTCTTTGATTGAAAAGTATGATGCTACTCCTTACAAATCTGAAAATTTTGCCATACTTAAATATTGTTATGATAATTATGCTTCTAATGCCTATGTTAAACCATATATTGAGGACTCCTCCGTTGTCCAAGAAGAAACTAATATTTTGCAGGAGTCTATGGAAGAAGAAATTGATGAAACCGTGAGCTCATTGGATGAAAAAGATGACGAGGAGAGCGAAGAACAAAAGGAGGAAGATCGGATTAGCTACCCATGCCCACCTTCTAATGAGAATAACTCTCCAACTCATACATTATTTAATGTCCCTTCGTTCTTACCGAAGGATGATCGCTATGATGATTGTTATGATCCTGTTGATTCTTTTGAAATACCCCTTTTTGATGAACTTGATGCTTGCCATGCTTGTGGCCATGATGCCAATATGAATGATTCTTATGGTGATGAACTTTCTATAGTTCCTTATGTTAAACATGAAATTGTTGCTATTGCACCCACACATAATAGTCCTATTATCTGTTTGAATTCTCCAAACTACACTATATCGGAGAAGTTTACTCTTATTAAGGATTATGTTGATGGGTTGCATTTTACCATTGCACATGATGATTTTGATGAATGTAATATGCATGTGCTTGCTGCTCCTACTTGCAATTATTATGAGAGAGGAACTACATCTCCACCTCTCTATGTTTCCAACATGATAAAATTGCAAGAAACTGTTTATACTATGCACCGACCTTTACTATGTGTGCATGAATTGTTCTTTTGTGACATGCCGATGCATAGGAAGAGAGTTAGACTTCGTCATTGCTTGATATATGTTGCTTTGTGCTCACTACTAAATTCCAAATCATTGCTAATTCAAATTGGCTTTGATATACCTTGGGATCCCGGTGGATCCATTACTTGAGCACTATATGCCTAGCTTAATGGCTTTAAAGAAAGCGCTGCCATGGGGACAACCCGGAAGTTTTAAAGAGTCATTTATTTTGATTGAGTGCTTTTATAAAGTTTTTAAAAAATAAAATAAAGAGGGGAACCCAAAACTTTTCAAA
Organism: Triticum urartu; assembly: GCF_003073215.2. Taxonomy (NCBI): domain Eukaryota; kingdom Viridiplantae; phylum Streptophyta; class Magnoliopsida; order Poales; family Poaceae; genus Triticum; species Triticum urartu. The sequence goes on along the minus strand of NC_053023.1, from coordinate 534,750,206 downwards.
AATAAAAGCGAAAGTGAGAAAGACGAGCATTGTTAAAATGGGATCTACCCTTGAAATTTGATAATGCCCATGGAAACTTTATGACCCTTGATTACAGAAACTTTTCAACAAAAATAATTATCCCTTTGTACAATTCCTTTGCATTGTAAAAATATTGTGCCAAGATTTGCCTTTAGGATGTTTACATTGCTTGTTTGTTTGTGCGGTGCAGAACAGAAACTTTGGCTGTAGTGCACGATTTTGCATTTTTTTACTGGAACGTCCAATGGTCATGAAACTTTTTGCACTGTCTTTCTATACAAATTGAATATTTTTACTATTTGTGGCAGAAATTTTTGAGTACCATAGGTGCGGTGAATGTTTAGATTACTACAGACTGTCCTGTTTAAGACAGATTCTATTTTTGATGCATTGTTTGCTGGTTTTGATGAAACTATCGATTTCTATCAGTGGATTAAGCCACGGAAAAGTTATATTACAGTAGGTACAGTGCAAAAACAAAATATGAATTGGTGTTCAACAGTATTAGAGTAGTGATTTGCTTTATTATACTAATGGATCTTACCGAGTTTTCTGTTGAGTTTTGTGTGGTTGAAGTGTTCGAAGATCGAGGAGGTCTCGATGTGAGGAGAAGGAGGAGAGGCAAGAGCTCAAGCTTGGGGATGCCCAAGGAACCCCAAGTAAATATTCAAGGAGACTCAAGCGTCTAAGCTTGGGGATGCCCCGGAAGGCATCCCATCTTTCTTCAACAAGTATTGGTATGTTTTCGAATTCGTTTCGTTCATGCGATATGTGCAAATCTTGGAGCATCTTTTGCATTTAGTTTTCACTTTTATTTTATGCACCATGCTGGTATGAGATAGTCTTCAGTTGATTTATAGAATGCTCATTGCACTTCACTTATATCTTTTGAATATGGCTTTATAGAATGCTTCATGTGCTTCACTTATATCATTTGAAGTTTGGATTACCTGTTTCTCTTCACATAGAAAACCGCCATTTTTAGAATGCTCTTTTGCTTCACTTATATCTGTTAGAGCGTTGGCATATCTTTTGTAGAAAGAATTAAACTCTCTTGCTTCACTTATATCTATTTAGAGAGATGACAGGAATTGTCATTCACATGGTTAGACTTAAAATCTTACATAAAACTTGTAGATCACTGAATATGATATGTTTGGTTCCTTGCAATAGTTCTGCGATATAAGGGTGGTGATATTAGAGTCATGCTAGTGGGTAGTTGTGAAATTGAGAAATACTTTTGTTGAATTTTGCAAGTCCCGTAGCATGCACGTATGGTAAACGTTGTGTGACAAATTTGAAGCATGGGGTGTTCTTTGATTGCTTTCCTTGTGAGTGGTGGTCGGGGACGAGCGATGGTCTTTTCCTACCAATCTATCCCCCTAGGGGCATGCGTAGTAGTACTTTGCTTTGAGGGCCAATAAACTTTTGCAATAAGTATATGAGTTCTTTATGACTAATGTGAGTCCATGGATTGTACACACTCTCACCCTTCCATCATTGCTAGCCTCTTTGGTACCGTGCATTGCCCTTTCTCACCTCGAGAGTTGGTGCAAACTTCGCCGGTGCATCCAAACCCCGTGATACGATATGCTCTATCACACATAAACCTCCTTATATCTTCCTAAAAACAGTCACCATACCTACCTATCATGGCATTTCCATAGCCATTCCGAGATATATTGCCATGCAACTTCGATCATCATCATATACATGACTTGAGCATTTATTGTCATATTGCTCTGCATGATAGTAAGATAGCTAGCATGATGTTTTCATGGCTTGTCCATTTTTTGATGTCATTGCTATGCTAGATCATGGCACATCTCGGTACACCGCCGGAGGCATTCATATAGAGTCATACTTTGTTCTAGACATCGAGTTGTAATATTGAATTGCAAGTAAATAAAAGTGTGATGATCATCATTATTAGAGCATTGCCCCAGTGAGGAAAGGATGATGGAGACTATGATACCCCACAAGTCTGGATGAGAGTCCGGACTACAAAAATAAAAGAGGCCAAAGAAGCCCAAATAAAAAAAGAGGCCAAAGAAGTCCATAAAAAACAAAAAAAATGAGAGAAAAAGAGAGAAAAGGGGAGAAGGGGCAATGTTACTATCGTTTTACCACACTTGTGCTTCAGAGTAGCACCATGGTCTTCATATAGAGAGTCTCTTGAGTTATCACTTTCATATACTAGTGGGAATTTTCATTATAGAACTTGGATTGTATATTCTGATGATGGGCTTCCTCAAATGCCCGGGGTCTTCATGAGCAAGCAAGTTGGATGCACACCCACTTAGTTTCCAGTTTGAGCTTTCATACACTTATAGCTCTTAGTGCATCCATTGCATGGCAATCCCTACTCCTCACATTGACATCAATTGATGGGCATCTCCATAGCCCATTGATTAGCCGCGTCGATGTGAAACTTTCTCCTTTTTGCCTTCTCCACACAACCTCCACCATCATATTCTATTCCACCTATAGTGCTATGTCCATGGCTTGTGCTCATGTATTGCGTGAGGGTTGAAAAGGCTGAAGCGCGTTAAAAGGTATGAAGCAATTGATCGGCTTGTTATTGGGGTTGTGCATGATGGGAGGATTTTGTGTGACAGAAATGAAGCATGGACAAACTATATGATTTTGTAGGGATGAGCTTTCTTTGGCTATGTTATTTTGAGAGGACATAATTGCTTGGTTAGCATGCTTGAAGTATTATTGTCTTAATGCCAAATGATAGACTATTGCTTTCAATCACTCGTGTCTTAATATTCATGCCATGATTAGATACATGATCAAGATTATGCTAGGTAGCATTCCACATCAATTTTTTTCTTTTTTATCATTTACCTACTCGAGGACGAGCAGGAATTAAGCTTGGGGATGCTAATACGTCTCCGTCCTATCTATAATTTTTTATTGTTCCATGCCAATATTATACAACTTTCATATACTTTTGGCAACTTTTTATACTATTTTTGGGACTAACATATTGATGCAGTGCCCAGTGCCAGTTCTTGTTTGTTGCATGTTTTTTGTTTTGTAGAAAATCCATATCAAACAGAGTCCAAACGGGATAAAAACTGACGGAGATTTTTTTTTGGGATATATGTGATTTTTGGGAAGAAGAATCGATGCGAGACAATGCCCGAGGGGACCATGAGGCAGGGGGCATGCCCCAGGGGATCAGGCGTGCCCTGGGCCCTCGTGGCCACCTCATAAGGCGGTTGGTGCCCTTCTTTCTCCGCAAGAAAGCTAATATTCGTATAGAGATCGTGTCCCAAATTCAGCCCAATCGGAGTTACGGATCTCCGGGAATATAAGAAACGGTGAAAGGGCAGAATCAGAGAACACAGAAAACAGAGAGAGACAGATCCAATCTTGGAGGGGCTCTCGCCCCTCCCATGCCATGGAGACCATGGACCAGAGGGGAAACCTTTCTCCCATCTATGGGGAAGGTCAAGGAAGAAGAAGAAGGGGGGCTCTCTACCCCTCTCTTCCGGTGGCGCCGGAACGCCGCTGGGGGCCATCATCATCACCGCAATCTACACCAACAACTTCACCACCATCATTACCAACGACTTCACCGCCATCATCACCAACTCTTCCCCCCTCTATGTAGCGTTGTAACCCCTCTTTTACCCATTGTAATCTCTACTTAAACATGGTGCTCAACGCTATGTATTATTTCCCAGTGATGTATGGCTATCCTATGATGTTTGAGCAGATCCGTTTTGTCCTATGGGTTAATTGATGATCGTGATTGGTTTGAGTTGCATGTTTTATTATTGGTGTTGTCTTATGGTGTTCTTCGTGTCGTGCAAGCATGAGAGATCCCCGCTGTAGGGTGTTGCAATATGTTTATGATTTTCTTATGGTGGGTGGCATGAGTGACAGAAGCACATACCCGAGTAAGTAGGTTGTTTGCATATGGGAGTAAAGAGGACTTGATACTTTAATGCTATGGTTGGGATTTACCTTAATGATCTTTAGTAGTTGCTGACACTCGCTAGAGTTCCAATCATAAGTGCATATGATCCAAGTAGAGAAAGTATGTTAGCTTATGCCTCTCCCTCAAATAAAATTGCAATAACGATTACCGGTCTAGTTATCGATTGCCTAGGGACAAATAACTTTCTTGTGACAAAAAGCTCTCTACTAAACCTAACTTAGTTGTGTCTTCATCTAAACAACCCCTACTTTTTATTTACACTCTCTTTATTATCTTGTAATTCTATCCAACAACGCCTACAAAGTACTTCTAGTTTCATACTTGTTTTAGGTAAACGGAACGTTAAGCGTGCGTAGAGTTGTATCGGTGGTCGATAGAACTTGAGGGAATCACTACAAAAAAAGATACATCCGTGACATTTTGGGCCAAACGAATTTTTTTCCTGTCATACATATGACAATTCTATGATGATAATTGTGACAAAACCCGGTATCATCATAGATGTGGTGGGCTCCTACTTCTATGACAAAAAATTATGACAGAAAATGGGCTTTTCGTCCTGGGCGGGCCAAAGATGCAGCTGCATGACATTCTTTGGGTCGTCCATGACGGAAAAAACCGTGGTAGAAGCGAGGGCGAGGAAAATTTCGGGGAGGTCCCGGTTACAGTGGGAGGTCGGGGGCCGAGCGATGCGCGCTTCTCTCGTACACGTACGCGTGTGTGTGCGAGGCGCTGGCTCTAACTGAACCCGAGCGAGGCGTTGGGCTCTAACTGAACCCGAGCGATTGCACTGCAGGCTACGCGTTACTGAATCCGAGCGATCAATTGATGGCTATTAACTGAACCCGATCGAGCGATTCCTTCGCTACTGCTGCTAACTGAAGCCGATCGATTGGATGAACAGTGAGCGTTGCGGGGGGGGGGGGGGGGGGGGGGGGGCTTGGATGAACAGTGAGCGGTGGTGTTGCCTCTGGATGAACAGGACCCCGTGGTGTGGTGGAGGGCTGGATGAATAGTAGACCGTGGAGGGGTGGTTGAACAGGACCCCGTGGTGTGGAGGGCTAGATGAACAGTAGATGGTGGAGGGGTGGTTGAACAGTAGCCGGTGGAGTAGCGCACGGTTGAGACTGGATGAACAAGAGCCCGTGGAGGCTGGAGGAGGTCAACGGTGGAGATGAACAGTATCCCATGGAGTCCCGTTCTGCGGTACGCCACACCCCTCCCGATGAACATGACCCCCGTTTCGACCGTAGGAGGTCCGTTTCGTAAGTTTTGCGGTACGCCACACCCCTCCCGATCAACAGGACCCCCGTTTCGACCGTAGGAGGTCTGTTTCCTCTGTTTTGCGGTATGCCACACCCCTCCCGATCAACAGGACCCCCGTTTCGACCGTAGGAGGTCCGTTTCCTCCGTTCTGTGGTACGCCAGGCCTCGTTTCTATCGCCTGTTCCATCCAAGCCCTCCCGATGAACACGACCACGCATTCCGTTCCAACCCAGCCCTCTCGATGAACACGATCACGCATTCCGTTCCGACCCAGCCGGTTGGCTCCCACGTGTTCCATTGCCTACCGATGAACACGACGCATTCCGTTGCCTCCCCATGAACACGACGCATTTCGTTGCCTCCCCATGAACACGACGCATTCTATTGCCTCCCCATGAACACGACGACGACGTTGTTAATCCGTTCCGACCCAGCCATGTACATGAGCCCTGGCCGTACGTATGCGCGAGTAGGCGTTCGAGACCCTGCCCGTATGTACACATACGTGGCCGTATTTTCTTTCTTGCACCCTGGCCGCTATACGTACGTGTACATTCTACGTGCGCGCCTCTACTACGACACGTGCTCGCCTCTACATCGACCAGTATGTACGTACAACTTCGCGACCAGAATGAAAATGCTACGTACGCTTCGACCAGGTGGGTCCCGACTGTCAGGCACTTCCTTGCCTGCGAAGATGTAGCTAGTGAGTCCCAGCAGTCAAGGGGGCGAATCCTTTTTTTGGCCGAACGCACTTCCTTGCGTGCGAAGGGGTAGCTGCTGGGTCCCAGCAGTCAGGGGGGCGAATCGTTTTTTTGCCCGGACGCACTTCCTTGCATGCGAAGGTGTAGCTGCTAGGTCCCAGCAGTCGGGGGCGAATCGTTTTTTTTGGACGCACTTCCTTGCATGCGAAGATGTAGCTGGTGGGTCCCAGCAGTCAGGGGGGCGAATCGTTTTTTTCGGACGCACTTCCTTGCGTGCGAAGATGTAGCTCGTGGGTCCCAGCAGTCAGGGGGCGAATCATTTTTTGCGAAATACGGTGGCCCGTCCGGTGGGTCCCCGCTGTCAGGTGGAGGAATAATTATTTTGCGCGTAATAAGGAGGCACTTCCTTGCGGCTGCCGTGGACCCAGTTGTCAGCCTCTCCACATATAGTCCGCGTCCGATGGAAGTCGTTCCTTGACCATGTTGACCACGCCGCGCCGAGAGCACCAGGGCGGTGGACGACGGCGAGGCCTAGGAAGGGGACGACGCAGAGCCGAGGAAGACGCGACAGTGGATGTACACGCGGAGAGGAGTTCGAGGGTTCACTGGTTCGGCTGCGCTGCCGTCGCCGCAGAATAACAGGGGGTGTGGGTGAGTGGAGGGATGGCCTGGCCAGCGATGGGAGTAGTAGGGGGCGGTGAGGCCTCCGCGGCAGCACAGCCGGCCACGAGAGGCAGGAGCAGGCGGCACGACCGGCGCTGCTTTGGGTGGCTGGAGCAAGAAGACCAGAGGTTGAAGAAGCACGACGGCCGTTGGATGGACATCATACGGTCACTGCAGCTAGAATCGTTTATATTGACTAAGTTGACAAAGCCCTTGGTACGTCAACTTAGTAGGCCCACAGGTCAGCTTCCGAAACGGTGCGCCTGAGATGTCAGGGGGAGGAATCATTTTTTGGGCGGGTGAAGCTAGAATATCCGAGATTGAAGAAGAAGCACGACATCCGTTGGATGGACATCCAACGGCCACTGCTACTAGAACCGTGTGTTGACTATAAGTTGACAAAGCCTTGCATACGCGTCAACTCTATTTTTTTAGGGGACGCGTCAACTTAGTAAGGCCAGAAGTGTGTGGCAGAGAACTTATAGCCCATTTGAGATTTGTAAGAATGTGTAGCCTATTTTTGAGTTCTAATGGAATTTACTACAGCCCATTTACAGTTTGTTAAATGTACAGCCCATTTCAACCAACCGTTCAAAACATAATTCAATAAAATTTCCCACATTTTGATGGGATCCGAAATATTTTTAACCCAAAATTTCTAGTCAAATTAAATACAATTTCAATATAAATTTATATTACGTAAAAATCCAACGAAACATTGCGCTCGCAACAATTAATGCAATTAAAATTTTCAATATCCAAAATAATATTTTATAAAGTAATCACGTGTTTGGTGCATTTTTTTATAGTTACTGCCCAGTTTTTATAATTACATCCCATTTATTATTTCTTAAAGCCATTTTCTTGTTAAGCCTAATCCATCCCTTCTAGGAAAGATTTGTAGCCCAGCAGGGCGGAGAATAATAACTTGAACTTGCCTCGATATTCCTAAAAAAAGTATAGCTGGGCTAGCCATTTTCAGCTCGAAAAAAATTAATATCTGGGTTGGATATTGTAACATCCCAAAATTCTAAATTTTGGAATGTTATACTAAATAGATAGATTTGTTTGATTGTCTGAAAGTGAGTGAAATTCGAAACTTTTTGAAAGTTAAATGAGAGGGAATAAAAGGACTTTTCCAAACTTTCACCTTTTTCTTTTGATCCCCGAGAATTCAAATTCTTTTCATCACAAAACCCTGGAGAGAAGATGACATGACTTCTTCCATTTATTTAAATGATATGGGGTGTTGAAAATATTTGAATTTCATTTGGAAAATATTTCCAATTCTGAAACTTTACGCAACTCAATGACGCACGGAGAGAGTTGGGGATTTCGTTATTTTCATATTTGAGTTTTCTCAAATGTTGAGAATAGGATCATTTGATTTTATTTATTTTATCATCAATTATTTCTATTACAAAAATATGAGAGAGGGAATAAAATGACTTTCCCAAAATAAAGAAATATTGAGGATTTAATAAAAAAATCAAATAAGATTTTTATTTCGGAGTTTTTCGGTGTTTTATTTGAATTTAGGGAAAATGTGCGTTTTTCAAAATTGCATTTAGGGCCCAAATAAATGTTCACCTTGTGCGGCTTGATTTTAGAAGCCCGAGAAAATTTATTTCGAAATTTTTGGAGTCCGTTTAGTATTTCTTTTTATTTTTCTTCCAAGCGGAATAAATTAAAAAAAACGAACCGACTTCGGGCCGTACCCGAGCGGGACACCACCCGGGGGCAGCCTCTAAATAGCGCCGCCCCGAGCCGCCCCAGCCCATCAGCCCCGCCTCGATTCTTGTGCGCCGCCGGAGCCGCCGCCGCCGCCGACGATCCCGCCGCCCGAGGTTCATCACGCCTCGTTTTTCGTGCCGAAAAAAGAAAAAAAATAAAAAAAGAAAAAAAAATCAGCATTCGTCGTTTTTCTTTTTCTCAGATTAAATCCGCGATTTTTCTGATCGCGATTCCTGATCCGATTTTCGTTTTAGTTTAACCTTTCGCTCGTTTATCGGAGTCAGGCGATTCAAGCGCCTAGGGATTCGTCTCGAAACCCTTTATCCGTTTAACCAACTTAAACAAGATTTTGCTACTATAAAATTTGCCCTAGATCCAGATTACTAGAACGAAGTTGTTTTCTTTCGCAATTTGACTTTCGTTGCTTCGTTCGATTTGATTCTTTTTGGGCCAAACGGCGAGTTCTTAAAGTTAAATATCTGGTTAGATCTCTTATTGAGTTTTACTTGTGCATTAGATGAGTACCTTATTGTATTGCTTGTTTGTTGTCTGCGATAGAATAACCCGGAGTGCGCCGCCTGTTTACTTCGAATCGTAGTTCATGGGATCATCAGCCAGGCAAGTTCACACTTTGATCATATCCCCTTCATACCCAGTTTTCATTGCATTAAGATCCAACCTCAAACATTGCATGATTAGTCTAATTAAATTGTGGGATTGGGAGTAGTTGATGAGGTAAACCTATATTGCCCTGTTACTATCAAACCCTTGGGAGTTACTTCTACGTGTTGCTTATATTGCTATGCTATGCTCGTAGACGTGGTTTGGGTATGAGTGAAATCCATGACAGATGTGAGATTGTTATTTAATGGTTCAACTTAAGGTGGCAACTTGAATACACATCTGGGTGGATTGCTAGGGGCACCCTGGGGATATACCAGTGGACTTGCCCGGACACCTGGGGATATACCAGTGTTGTCCTAGGAGATCCCGGGGATATACCGTGTGATCATCCTACGATCCGCCACCCTGGCTCAAAGGGATCATAAGATTATTCATGCTAGAAACTTCCGTGTGCAGCCACAAGCTATTATGGGCTCTAGCATAGTTGACTAAGTCGTGCGAACTCTTACAGTGGTAGACTAGCAGATGTAGGGGATGTAGGTGGTACGGTCTACCCATCGTAAGGTGCTAGCGCTTCTGAAAGACTATGTCTCGGTCATCCGTCTTCTCAAACACCATGTAGTGCGAGAAACCAAACAGAGGCGATCGAGTCTTGTGGGGAAAAGTGCGCAAACCTCTGCAGAGTGTATAAACTAATCATGGTTAGCCGTGTCCCCGGTTATGGACATCTTGAGTATCTAGTTCTTGGATTATCCTATTGATCTCATCACGTTACTTTAAATGAATATTGTTGGGTTTAATGATATTACTTAATTGGGATTGAGAATGCTGTCAACCATTCTCAATGTTTAACAACTACCATGATAGTTAAATAAATTTATTCCTTTGCAGTAGGGAAAAATTGGCTTTTCGCAAAAACCTTATAATCGTAGAGCTTTTGCACCAGCCAAATATGCATGTAGTGATAGCCATTATTCATTATTGCTCTGCAGTGTGAATTTGCCAGTACATTCAATGTACTAACCCTCTGTGGCTGCAACGTCTCATGTTGCAGGATTTCTTACGACGAGTAAGTGATACGTTAGGGTTACGATTTCTACACTCAACTTTGCCGTTGGTGTTGATGGGAATCCACAACCTTGTTACTTCTGCTATTTTTGATTGAGGTAATAGTATTTACGTTACTTTACACATGTGATTTACCTCTATTATAAATCCTCGAGTACTGTGTGTGTCAGCATACCGACCAGGGATGACACTTAAGCACAGAACTGAACCATTCGAGTCGGGTCGCTACAAGATGGTATCAGAGCACATGTTGACTGTAGGACGTGGCCCTAGAAACTGGCAAGCCCATAGCAAAGATTTTTCTCTACAACTTTCCCTTTCAAAAAGATATTTTACCTCTCTTCTCTTCTGAGCTTATTCAAATATTCCCTTTTAGTTAGACCATACCCCTTTCCCCTTTTGACCAGACGAGGATTTGACTGATGAGACCACTCTAAGAAGTACAAGATATTGGACAACTAAGACCGCTTCGGAATGAAGAGTATTTTCCGTGCATCTGAATAGTGGAAACTACAACGGTTGAAGACTCCGAAGACTAGGAGAATTTGAAGGCTCTGAAGAATCCCTAGATTTGTATGACCTAGGAAGGCTACCCTTATGGAACTTGACAGATTATGAAAGTTGTCAATGCCCGAGATCAGGGTGTATCGGAGAAAGACTGGAGCATGGAGAGTTAAAAACTTAAAGTTCTGTCAAGGAAAACCCTAGCAGGAGATATCAACTATGGAGAGATAGCTCATGGAAATGACAAGAGCAGAAACACAGCTATCCATGATGTTATCGCCCGCTTATGCTATTGTCACCGTGCTGAGTTAAGCATGCATATGCATGGAAGGATTGGATGGTAAAAGGCTGATGGAGCATCTATCAGCAAGAGGTGAAGTTTTAACCTTAGCTAGTGTATCACCAGGATCTGGAGTGTTACATCAAGAAGTTTAAGGTGGAGCTCCATGAAGCCGTATTAGACAAGGAAGCATTTCGTGAAGAACTCAGGAACCAAAGGCTGAAAGTAGCCAAGCTGGAGGAGCTACAACCTCGAGATACCGGAGATTCGTTAAGAACTGAAGGACAACAGGATCATGGTTCAGGTCGAGTTTGATGAAACCCAGAAGTTTGGAATGCAACTCCAGAATATTAAAGGACGTCACGAGAGACTTCGCATCAATAGAGTTGATCTGGCAAAAGAACTTGAGAAAGACAAGCATGATCGGAAGAATCCATTGGAGGCATGAACAAGGCTTGAAGAGTTTGAAGAGTTGATGATTTATTGACCTTTAGAAGACCAAACCCCTGTTATATACCTACGTTAGATGCGATGGTTGTGAGCTGTCATTTGTTTGATGTTTTTTTTGACAGCCACAATAAAATTTGCCTTTTCAAAACCTTTGTTTGTATTGTGTGCATCTCTCTCGATCTCTCTTATCTCACCCCATAGCCCATGGACCCAATAGATGATGAATGGAGATGAGCTCGTATTTTCTAAACCGATGAGTCAATTGGAGACAGACCGATGGATTCAAAACATGGAGGATCACATGGTGAATAACCCTATAGTCGGAAAGGATATGACCCAGCATGCTCTTCGGTGCTTTGAAAGAGGTGCTGCTACTTGGTGGAGGATGTACCAAACCATCAATGGATGGCAAGGAGTAACCACTTGGAAAGAATTTAAGTTGACTTTGCCAAAGTCTCGGTTTGTGTCCCAGAAGTTGAAACCTTATGGAAAGGATATGAAGAAACCTTGTGCATGCAAGCTTTGTTGGAGAAATAGGACACACCCATAAAGAACACAAGGATGAATGCCCTAATTGTGAAGGAAGTCACCCAGTTGAAGAATGCCCAGTTAGGCAGATTACTTGTTTCTTGTGTGAAGGGACTACCCACTATCCTGCTAAGTGTCACATTTACCCCATGGTACAACGAACCATCCAACAGAAGAAAGAAGTAATGAAAGGAGCTCTCATGGAAATTTTAGAAGAAACTTTGATGAACAAAAAGGTGGGGAACACACCCAAAGAAGAACCAATTAAACCCTGCACCAAGTCATGCTATTCATGTGGGAAGAAGGACACATCTCCAAGAATTGCATGAATGGGGATCTAGTAGAATTCCCAACAGAGGAAGTAGAATATGACCCACAGGAAATAGAAGCCCTGATTGGAATGGAAAAGTCCAGGAAGAGAAACCGATTGGAGCCCAGGAGGGACCCGAGTCATATCATCTGTTATAGGTGCAAGGAGTCAGGGCACTACCTCAACAATTGCCCAAAAAGGAAACCTCGATACTTGTCAGAAGTAATATGTTTTAGTTGTAATGGAGCAGGGCACTTTGCCAGAGAATGCCCCAAGGAGAAGGAAACTTGTGCTAGATAGTTGAGTTTGCAACAAAAGAAATGGAGTAGTACAAGTGAGAACATTTTTCTTTTATATTGAGGTGTTGAGTTGAGACATGTAATGGAGAAGCGAGAGATTGTAATCATTTGAGAATGAATAAAGTAGCATCGTTGGTACTGATATGGATTTTATGAGTTGTTACTCTATGAAGAAGGATTTTGACCATTTTGAGGATAAGAGAAATATGGTCTATGGAAGATTTGTGCATTTTAAGGGTGGTAGTACCCTGTAATGGATTTCAGACAAAATGAATACGAGTTTTGTCTCGATATGTGTGATGCCCCAAGAGTATGTTGGATGAAGTTGGAGACCGTCGGCTGTTTGGACCAACTGTGGTCAAGGAGTCAGAAGAGAATGTTAAGTTGATTCGAGATAGACTGAAGGTAGCTCAGTCCAGGTAGAAGAGTTATGCAGACTTAAAAACGCAAGGAGGTAGTCTATGACATTGGAGACAGAGCATGTCTTCGCGTGTTCCCTATGCGAGGAGTTAAACGGATTGGAGTTAAGGGACAGTTAGCCCCGAGATTTGTAGGACCATACCGAGTTTTGGAGCATAGGGAGAAGTGGCTAACAAGTTGGAGTCACCCAAAGGACTGTCAGGAGTTCATGCTGTGTTCCACATTTCCCAGTTGAAGAAGTGCCATGCAGAGATGGCCAATATTCCCTTGTAAGGGCGCTTGACCCTGGAAAGGATAATGATGTTCCATGAAGTGGAGTATGGACTTCATAAGTATAAGTTTTTAACTCGGTATGTGGGATATTCCATGAGGATGAAGAGATGAATTACTACTGGATATAAAGGAGGTATGATGTTGGAAATATGGATCAAGGGAAATTCCATGATGAGTCTGAGTACTCATGTCCGATTTTGGTGCAGATAGAAGAAAGGAAGTCAATACAATTGGATGGATTTAAGAATACTAGGAAGTTGGAAGTTGGAATAATGATCAGTTGCCCGATGATAAGTTCAAGGACTACAAGTGATGAGATGGGCCATAACCCACAGGCCCCAGGACCTGCCAAGAAGCAAGCACATTCTTGCTGAAGGAAAAACCCTGGAAGAAGTTACGATTTTATCGATAGACGATTTTATAGGAGTAACGCAAAACCTGAGAGTTGTGAAGGAATGATAGATGCTTGTCTAGCTTGCAGAATCTATGGATATATCCGAACTTCGTTCGTCGACAAGAGAAATTCTGCAATGCTTGTGAGAATGACCAAGTGTTAATATGCGAGATTCGCTAAACTGTATACATGGTAATGATTTGGGTGCGGGACGGATTGATCACCATACCGACTTACTCTTATTATTCGCCTTGCTATATGGGATGGTAAATCTGAGTGACTTACCTATAGTAGAGAGACGACGATATTAAACCTTGTTTAAGCCTTAGAATGGTATAGGTATTTTTTTCCCTTGTACAAGGTAGCTTTGCCAACCGTAGGTTATATGGTGAGGATCAACCCAGACCCATTTCCTGCAGGAGAAACCATAAATTGTTGACCACCATGAGATATCGATAGTTGTTTAGTTTTGGCGCCAGACCCGTCAGCTAAGAAGACCCAGTCTCGGAATAACCTTACCAAATGAAAGGACAGAAAAATTGTGGTAAAGGTTATGCCACTACCGGAAGAGCTCAGAGAAGGAATTTCTCGAGGATCTGAGAAGACCGACACTGTCAAGAATAAGGATGGAGTTTATGAGTTTTGATGGAACAGTAATCATGCTTCTAAGGGTGGTAGCACCCCAGACCCCATGTGATGATCGATGGATTTTGAGGAGACCCCCAAACCCTAACCTATTTCTTGCTAGCCTCTCCGAATCTCAAGGACGAGATTCATTTTAAGGGTGGTAGGTTTGTAACATCCTAAAATTCTAAATTTTGGAATGTTATACTAAATAGATAGATTTGTTTGATTGTCTGAAAGTGAGTGAAATTCGAAACTTTTTGAACGTTAAATGAGAGGGAATAAAAGGACTTTCCCAAACTTTCACCTTTTTCTTTTGATCCCCGAGAATTCAAATTCTTTTCATCACAAAACCCTCGAGAGAAGATGACATGACTTCTTCCATTTATTTAAATGACATGGGGTGTTGAAAATATTTGAATTTCATTTGGAAAATATTTCCAATTCTAAAACTTTACGCAACTCAATGACCCACGGAGAGAGTTGGGGATTTCGTTATTTTCATATTTGAGTTTTCTCAAATGTTGAGAATAGGATCATTTGATTTTATTTATTTTATCATCAGTTATTTCTATTACAAAAATATGAGAGAGGGAATAAAATGACTTTCCCAAAATAAAGAAATATTGAGGATTTAATAAAAAAATCAAATAAGATTTTTATTTCAGAGTTTTTTGGTGTTTTACTTGAATTTAGGAAAAATGTGCGTTTTACAAAATTGCATTTAGGGCCCAAATAAATGTTCACCTTGTGCGGCTTGATTTTAGAAGCCCGTGAAAATTTATTTCGGAATTTTTGGAGTCCGTTTAGTATTTCTTTTTATTTTTCTTCCAAGCGGAATAAATAAAAAAACGAACCGACTTCGGGCCGTACCCGAGCGGGACACCACCCGGGGGCAGCCTCTAAATAGCGCCACCCCGAGCCGCCCCAGCCCATCAGCCCCGCCTCGATTCGCGCACGCCGCCGGAGCCGCCGCCGCCGACGATCCCGCTGCCCGAGGTTCGTCGCGCCTCGTTTTCCGTGCCGAAAAAAAAGAAAAAAAATCCGGCGTTCGTCGTTTTTCTTTTTCTCGGATTAAATCCGTGATTTTTCTGATCGCGATTCCTGATCCGATTTTCGTTTTAGTTTAACTTTTCGCTCGTTTATCGGAATCAGGCGATTCAAGCGCCTAGGGATTTGTCTCGAAACCCTTTATCATTTTAACCAACTTAAACAAGATTTTGCTACTGTAAAATTTGCCCTAGATCCAGATTACTAGAATGAAGTTGTTTTCTTTCGTAGTTTGACTTTCGTTCCTTCGTTCGATTTGATTCTTTTTGCCAAACAGAGTTCTTAAGTTGAACCTTCTGGTTAGATCTCTTATTTGAGTTTTACCTGTGCATTAGATGAGTACTTATTGTATGCTTGTTTGTTTGTCTGCGATAGAATACCCGGAGTGCGCCGCCTATTACTTCGAATCGTTAGGTTTCGCGGATCATCAGCAAGGCAAGTTCACACTTTGATCATACATATCCCCTTCATACCCAGTTTTCATTGCATTAGATCAAACCTCAAACATTGCATGATTAGGATCTAATTAAATTGTGGGATTGGGAAGTAGTTGATGAGGTAGGAACCTATTGCCCTGTTACTATCAAACCCTTGGGAGTTACTTCTACGTGTTGCTTATATTGCTATGCTATGCTCGTAGACGTGGTTTGGGTATGAGTGAAATCCATGACAGATGTGAGATTGTTATTTAATGGTTCAACTTAAGGTGGCAACTTGAATACACATCTGGGTGGATTGCTAGGGGCACCCTGGGGATATACCAGTGGACTTGCCCGGACACCTGGGGATATACCAGTGTTGTCCTAGGAGATCCCGGGGATATACCGTGTGATCATCCTACGGTCCCACCCAGGCTCAAAGGGATCATAAGATTATTCATGCTAGAAACTTCCATGTGCAGCCACAAGCTATTATGGGCTCTAGCATAGTTGACTAAGTCGTGCGAACTCTTAGAGTGGTAGACTAGCAGATGTAGGGGATGTAGGTGGTACGGTCTACCCATCGTAAGGTGCTAGCGCTTCTGAAAGACTATGTCTCGGTCCCTCCGTCTTCTCAAACACCATGTAGTGTGAGAAACCAAACGGAGGTGATCGAGTCTTGTGGGGAAAAGTGCGCAAACCTCTGCAGAGTGTATAAACTAATCATGGTTAGCCGTGTCCCCGGTTATGGACATCTTGAGTATCTAGTTCTTGGATTATCCTGTTGATCTCATCACATTACTTTAAATGAATATTGTTGGGTTTAAGGATATTACTTAATTGGGATTGAGAATTCTGTCAACCATTCTCAATGTTTAAAAACCACCATGATAGTTAAATAAATTTATTCCTTTGCAGTAGGGAAAATTTGGCTTTTCACAAAAACCTTATAACCGTAGAGCTTTTCCACCAGCCAAATATGCATGTAGTGATAGCCATTTTTCATCATTGCTCTACAGTGTGAATTTTCCAGTACATTCAATGTACTGACCCTCTGTGGCTGCAACGTCTCATGTTGCAGGATTTCTTACGACGAGTAAGTGATACGTTAGGGTTACGATTTCTACACTCAACTTTGCCGTTGGTGTTGATGGGAATCCACAACCTTGTTACTTCCGCTATTTTGGATTGAGGTAATAGTATTTACGTTACTTTACACATCTGATTTACCTCTGTTATAAATCCTCGAGTACTGTGTGTGTCAGCATACCGATCCAGGGATGACACTTAAGCACAGAGACTTGAACCATTCGGGTCGGGTCGCTACAGATATCTGGCCTGGGCTAGACGGGCCACAGCCCGCCCAGTTAATACCTGCAGCGATGTTTTCGTTGTTGTTCAGAGGATAAAAATTAATATCTGGGCTAAACATCGAAAAACTCTACAGTGCTCACACCTCAAAAACACAAATACTGCTCGAGCTGCTTGGTCCCAGCTGTCGGCAGCTTCTTGTGCAATTTTAACGCCCCGAACACACCCGCCAGTGGTCGTTACTCCTGGCGGGATCTAGACTGGCCCCACAGATCAATACTAGTCTTTCCTGCGCACTTTGTCCTCACTCGTGCGCACCCGGGAGCAACTTCCTTCTCAGTCACCCATCCTGAAACTACTCCAAGATAAGCACGCTTAACTTTGGAGTTCTGTCTGAATGGGCTCCCGGAAAAGAAGGAATTCCTTATTGATATGAGTAGTCTATCATCCCTAATAAGCCAGGCTATCACAACTATTCTCTCGTTTATTGACTACTCCCTCCTTTCCGGTTTATAAGGCTCAATTCAAAAATCTCACCAGCCAAGGTAGATGATGAGTGGTGGAATATTTTTTGTAGTTTGCAAAAGCACCCAATTAATGCTCTTGTTTTCCTCAAAAATTATGTTTACGAATGCATTAATTGCAATGAATGCATGCATAAAGTGCATGCATTGGTCAGTTTTCTCTTAATACTTGCATGCAATGATTTAATGCACCTTGAAGTCTAAACATGTGATGGGGAACAACCAAATTGAGACTTATAAAATGGAAAAATTGAAATTTTGAGATAAGCCCTATAAACCGGAAAGGAGGGAGTACTACATAGGTTGACAATGGTGTGGGACTGTGATGTCAGGAAACCAGGAGGAAGCAAATAAGGAGGCACTTGTGTATGTGAGGCTATGGACCTGGTGGGTCCCCATTGTCATCCTCTCCAAGTAAAGCCATCTCCTCACCCGCGCGCGCTTTCCGCCCGAAACAGTCAGCGCCGCCCTCCCCGCTTCCCGGTGCAGGCGATTACTTTGCCTTCAAACGACACAAGTGTTGTCCGTCCGTCCATCTTCCGCCCACATTAATGATACGCGGTTGCCGAGGCGGCTACTCTGGTGCCACACATCCGTCCCTCCGCTCGCCCACCATTGCTATATAAACTGTTGCACCGGCCATAGCCGCAGTCATCCGCATCTGTTCCCTTTATCCTATCCACACCACTACTGCCCACCATGGCTTGCTCGCGCTCCAGCGCTCTTCGGGACGGGCGGACGACGGACCACGAGGAGATGGCAGCCATTGCTGCCGACCGGCTAGCCGGCAGGCAGCCCGAGGACGACGACGTCCCAATGGAGAACATGGTAGTCAACGATCCAGCGCCAACCCCCTCCTCCGCGCCATCCTCGCTAGTGCATTGCACCATGACCATCGGCGAGGCCCGTGCCCAATATATGGACAGGGTGAGGCAGATGCATGAGGAGCAGTTCCGGGAGGCCCACTCCGACGCCGCCTACAACCACCATCTCCACGAGGAGCACCTGCAGGCGGAGGACAGATCGCCGTGGAGCGGGCGGAGCAGGAGGCGCTGCTCGACTCATACCGCTCCGCCCGCAAGGGCCGCCTCGAGCGCTGGCGGTACCGCATGCAGGTGGCGGAGGCTGCGGCCGCCTACAAAGAGGCTAGCAAAGAGGGCGATGAGGCGGGCGAGGCGCTGTTTGGCGAGACCGAGGATGAGGCAGAGGACAATGCCGGCTCCGACGAGTCCTCGCTTTGCTCGCGTCGATGAGTCCCTGCTCCGTCGAGGCCCCGCGGCGCCAACAATGAGGCAGAGGACACCGCCGCCTCCGCCGAGGCCCCGCCCCGCCAACAATGAGGCAGAGGACACCGCCGGCTCCGCCGAGGCCCCGCCCCGCCAACAATGAGGAAGAGGACATCACCGGCTCCGCCGAGGCCCCGCCCCGCTGCCAACGAGGCCGCGCCACACAGAAAATGAGGAAGAGTAGAACATGGTAGGTCGCCGCCGCTCGGGTCCAAGTAAGGACGCCGCTGCTACCCTCCGGTTGAAGCCAAGCTAGGCGGGTTGACCATTGACGGCCTGTTAGCTTCTTGGCGGCGACGTGGAGTCGGAGAGCTGCGCTGGAGAAGAATGCTGCTTCTACTTAACTGCTGGTGCAGTTGGCTGACTGACATGTGGGCCCAACAGGCCCCATGTCAGTTATGCAACTGCACCTACAGTTAAGTCACTGAAGCTTCTGTTCGGCTCAGCGGGACACAGGTGGGTAGGTTCCGTTAATTAATTATATCTCCAGCGCACCCCTTTTTAGTTGAAGAATGTATGAAATGTAATGAAATCCGGCATGTTTATATGAAATCCGATCGTGTATGAATGAATTTATTTCGATTAGTTCGAATTCCAGTATCACTGGCATTGGATGAACATGCAAAACAATACGTACTAGCATTATTCCCAGGGTGATCACCTCGTCTGCAGCAGTTTCACATGTACTCCCTCCGGTCCTATCTAGTCTGCATACAAGTTTGTCTGCAGTCAAAGTATCTCTACTTTGACCAATCTTATACAAAAAAGTATGCACTTTCACAATGTGCGAAGTAAAAAGGAACATAATGAGTACAAAGAGTTTGAGCAGCTTTTTAGCATTTCTGTACATTGCAATCAAACACACAGGCCTGGCAATTCATAGAGAACATTCAAAACAATCGATGATTATGCATCTCAGCGACTCACATGTCAGAGGCAATATTTACTTCACAACTAAAGAATAAAGAAAAAAATGATCGACGCTGCTGACAACAAAGGGGGTCCCATTCGAAAATATCAAACGCATGTCTTGATAAAATCAATGAGCAAAATTTGACAAGGTTGTCCCATTCCAAAATATCAAATGCCTACGATTGTGGAATGGCAGGGTTTGCCATCAGTTCGGACATTGACATGGCACCTTGTGCTAAATAAACCAGTTGTTCTTTTTGTGCAGTTCCACCAAAATCAACCAAATTCGCGCGTAGCTTGTATGATTTCGCCCTTATATGTTGCAACGCCTTGAACTTATCGGCACCTCCTTTCCTGTGGTGGAAATGAATGATTCGATGTATTCATGAACATTTTGTGCAGTTCCCATTGAAATCAAGCTGAGCACCCCTGTTTGCACAAATAAAAAAAAGTGATTAGTATAAAGCAAACTATACTATGAATTGACAGTTTCAACAGGCACATACATGGTCCATGTAGAGCACACTTTAAAAAAAATGGAACTCACCAGAAAGAATCCTAGAACAACATTGTACTCACGCATCACAGCAAAAAGATGGAGATTTGTCAGTCCTTCTGAGCTGAAGTTAGTTTGGTCTTGTGGGGAGTAATGTAACCATCCTTCAACTGCTCCTTCTGATGAGAAGATAGACAGGGCTTCTTCATCCTAGCATAATCGGAACTAGTCACTTCACGTACTCCATATTCTTCTTCAGAGGAAGATGATCCTGTTGTGCAAAGACAAGAGGACTACTAAATGCTAGCATCCCTGTTTGCTCGAAAAAGAGGAAAGGAAATATTTAAAACAGCACAGATGAAGCACTTCTCAAGGACAATACCACTTTTTCATGACAGTATCTAAACAGTAGCACAACACCAATAGAGATGACAATGCTCAATCATATGGATGAAATCAGTGGGCGAGTACCAACCTTTGTCAGGAGGCTTATTGTGTAGAGCATACAGATGAAGCACTTCTCCGGAACCATCTGTTGATATCGACGGTGGTGGCCATGCTTACTATATACTCCTCGATTAGTTTAATGTTTCCAACATCTTCTTGTGTAGTTCCACTAAAATATATGGTATCTTCAAAGAAGATCCCTGTTTGCACAAGTTGAGATAATTACATATTACATTAAGAGTGGCATCAAATCAGTGGCAAAACAATTGCTCGTTCCAGCCATAGCAATAAATTAAGATGCAAAACTATATCATTACTTGTGTCATCACAGTTCCAGTGCTTCATTACAGCACCGGGAGTTGATTTTTGTTTTTCTTCCGCTTGTTCTTCCCCTTCATCACTTGGCTCAATAACAAACAAGCTTTGCCTTCAATGTAAGATTTGGCATGTCAATTAGGGAGCACAAGTATAGTACTAAACTTAATTTTCTGATGAAAGTGGCAAACTACACGCCAGCAGATGTGAAATATCCTTATCTTACCTCAATGGGATATTACGGTGCACATACATATTGGAAGTCTTGTCTCCATTTGTGCAGTTCACTAAAATCAAGCAACATTATCGTACAAGTAGCACAACATATGAAAGAACACTTCAGAATCATGTGAAAGAAGGCTAGTACTGACCTCTCATGATGCGGAATTCAAACAACTCACAAGAAGAAGATCTGAACCAAATTCGCCTTAACAGATAGGAAGTAAGATCTCCTCTTGTGCAGTTCCACTAAGATCAAGCAATCAAGCAACATTGTCGGTGTGACATTTTGGTTGAACTGCACAAAACGCTCTTAAAACAGAAGTTTTTTGTGCAGTGCAACAAAAGGTCACAATGGCAACGAGGTGAAGTAGATAACCCTGTTTACACAGAGGTGCAAAGGAAACAATTAGTGGTCAATAACGGTGGATGACACAGAAGCCAACAAAAAGAAGCATCTACCTTATCTAAATGGGAAAGAAAGCAAGACAGTAGCATTTCTCAAATGGTGGCATTGATTAATATTAACATAGAGATTATATTAACAATAAAATTCGTTAAACATGTAATTTTCTTTTAACTGTGGCATTGCATCAATTTTCCAGCGGCATTATTAGAGGGTGTTTGTTTACAGGGACATTTTGGTGTAGGGACTAAAAAAATTCTGTGTCAGTCCCATCTAAACCAAATAGGAGGGACTTTTAGGGACTAAAAGTGGGCATTTGGGACTAAAGAAAGAAGACCCCGAGGGAGTCTTTTTGGGACTTTTTCCAACAGTTGCCCCTGCCACGCATCGCACCTTGTCTCTATTAGTTCATTACTAGGGGTAACATGGTCTTTTAGCATGTCATTTAATAACCTGTAGTCCATGTTTAGTCCCTGGAACCAAGCAGGTAGGGACTAGGTAGTTTTTAACCAAACAGGGCCTTAGATTAACAACAGCTAATGAGTTGCACGGGACAGTGGACGCACCAGCACCATGTGCATCTACCGATGTACTGTGGTCATGCACAGTCTGCTGCAACAAAGAACAAACAACCAAGGAGCATATTTGTGTTGGTCCCAGTATTTTTATCTGCACAGCAAATCTAGTCTTGCTCAAACTCTACAGCCTTGTCCCTTCCTTTCCTTTTTGAACTAGTACTTTCGCCCCTTCCTTTCCTCTTTGAACCATGTCTAGATTTATGTGATATAACTTTCCCCACTACTTTCCCCCATTCCTTTCCTCTTTGAACCACGTCCTAGATTCATGCTATACAAATTTCCCCCTTCATTTCCTCTTTGAACCACATCCTAGATTCATGCTATATACAACTTTTCCCACTACTTTCCCCCAGTCCTTTCCTCTTTGAACCACGTCCTAGATTCATGGTATACATGCAGCTAGAGCAATGCATGTGGAGTAAGTAAATTATACCTTAAGGTTCTTGGGGCGTGGTTCGGTGGGCGACGGGACGGCGACGAAGAAGAAGGGGTCGGAGGCCCTCCCGCGCTGCCGCTGGGTGGAAAGTGAACAGCTGCGCCGGTAGTCCCTCGCCGACGGCGACAACGTTAAGCCTCCTTCCCTTCCCGGCGGACGGATCCTGTCGGCTCTTTGAGCAGCAGTAAGGGGAGAGAGAGCCAACGAAGTCTTGTTTAGATCTGGAGAGGGTGAGAGAGTGTGAAGAGAGCAACTACTCCCTCCATTCCAAATTACTCGTCGAAGAAATGGATGTATCTAGAACTAAAATACATCTAGATACATCCATACATGCGACAAGTAATTCGGAACAGAGGGAGAGGGCGAGAGAGTGTGAAGAGAGCAACTACAAGCGCTGAGGCTCCAGCATGTATATATATACTAGAGAGAGAGTGTGAAGCGTGCAAACCCTAGAAAACATTTTGACCAGTAAAAGAATCCTCCTGGCACAAATTATGCTCAAGTGTAGTTATCGAACCCGAGACCTCAAGTTAGAAGGTGCAACAGGACCAAGGTGCGTGTGTGTGTGTGTGTGTGTGGGTGTGTGTGTGTTTAACAACATGTGTGTGTTAGAGAGAGCGACAGATCGACCTACTCCTACAGAGAGATGTTGTGTAGTGTACGATTTTAGCCGCGAGAGTCGGTGCATCCTCTCGTTTCCGAGCGTGTCCAGTAGGGACATGCGGACAGCTGCCACGCCCGCTCATGACCAGCCTGGCCCACCCAAAGCCCCTCCATCGTCCGCGCGCGCTTCCCGCCTGAAACGGTCAGCGCCGCTCCAAAGAGTCGGTGCCGCATTCATGCCCGGGCAGAGCGGACGCGACCTCTCACTGGCGCAAGAGTGATGGTTGCTTCGTCCGTCCAACTTACTGCTGGGTCTATGTGATTTGATGGCTCATTGGTCTTTATTACTAAGGTGGGGATGTCCCATGCTTTCGGCGAAAGGAGGTACTACTACTAGATTACAATTTTCTCCATTCTTACAGCGGAGGCGTGCAAGAGCAGTGAAAACACGCAGGCTTAGTGATTACATGGCCAACCTCACACTATCATCGTGCGACACCTAACTCTTTACATAGTACTCCCTCCGTTCCTAAATATTACTAGATGAGTCCCCGCGCGTTGCCGCGGAACAACGGTATATCTCTCTGCGCAAAATTATCGATTTCATAGAACTAAAAAAACTCTATAACCGCATGACAAATGTGGTAGCCAAACTAAATAAACTCCCATCATCATTTAGATCATCCCACGTAAGGAAAAAAGATCATCCAACTCCTACTGCATAATGGGATTATATTTTTCTTTTTGACATGCTAATGGGACATAAAAGCTCACTTACATGCATGCTACCGGTGCATGCTTGCATGCAGACATGTTGATGTGATTTAAAACCCACTCAAATGCATGTGCCATGGTATTTCTGCATGCTTGCATGTGGCTTAGTGCGGAGCCTCTCAACGTCTAGATCAGACGACTATTATGGACTGATTTACTTCATCTAACGGCTACATCAATTTTGATGATGTGGCTCAAGGAGAGGATAGAGAATTCCTAGTAGTGGGGGATAGCTATTACTAGTAGATAAGTCTTTGTAGATATTCCACTACATACAGAACAAAATAAATGAATCTACACTTAAAATGCATCTATATACATCCGCATGTGGTTCATGGTGAAATCTCTACAAAGACTTATATTTAGGAACGGGGGAGACGGCATACTAAGCAAGCTTCTCCTTGTTCTGTGAGTTGACGGGACACATCAAAAGTACTCCAGTGTATAGAGCCTTGCCTCTAAGGTAGGCCCCACATGGTTTGCCTCTTTTTCTAACATAACACGTCAAGTCGCAATTTGTTTGTTCACCTATGGTAAACGATCCTCCCTCCACCAAGTGGACAACCACTACACATGCCAAATTACCACGTGGGTTGCCTTTTTCGTACAGAAATGAGCTCCACAGTGTACCCGCGCGGGTGTGGTTGGGAAAGAGACGGGAGTATGTGCGCCATGCATGCACCTCTTCTCTTCGTGCACGTCCCCCACCTACGTGGATGTGTGTGAGAGATACAAACCGCGTTCGTGAGTGTTTTTTGTTTTGGGGTGGGGGTGGGGTGGGGTTGATTTTGTGAATTATTTGTGGGAATATGTGTCGATGACATCTCAAACAAAATTTTGCATGCAATGTGTGTGAAATGGAGGCCTATCCATATCATACATAGAGGGTCAGGTAATCCACGAGAAGACAGGGAGGGGTCATAGCTATCGATAGAGTCGAAGAGAGGATCAAGTGGGTGGGTGCGAGATCGATGAAGAGAGCCATCAAAATTGTGTGTGTGTGTGTGTGTGTGTGTGTGCAAGATAAAGATATAGGGCGACTGGCCTACCGGAATGTTAGAGGGCACATGCCAAGTTTGTGTTTGGCAGGGAGACATGACTAGAGCGCTCGATGTATTGGTGTGTGTTGGAGGAGGGGTTGGGGGAGGGGTAGGCAGAGGCCTAACTATTGAGGTAGAACGACTCATATATGTGTTGAGAAGGAGAGACCCAGCTATGTCTTGAGGGAGATCGGTCGACATCCATACATAGCTGAAGGACGGGAAATATGATGGGACAGAGAGAGAGAGAGAGAGGAGAGAGAGAGGGAGGGAGAGGGAGGGAGAGGGGTAGAGTGCTGGATGGGTGATGGAGTTGCTTCTCGAAGATGGTGGGAGAGGCCTACTAGACAAACTGAGGGTGGAACTGCAATGTTATCAATAAGAGTGGGGATGTGTTTCTGTGTGTGTCTGTGCATGATAGATCTGTCGGGACGCATCCATGGATGATGAAGGGGAACCATATGTTTGGTAAGCAAACCTAACTAGATCGGTAGATCAATTGTTGTTTGTTGGAGGAAGGGAGAGACACAACTAATGAGGTAGATCGATTGACGTGTGGGTAAAAAACGAGTTATAAGGACCTAGCTAGCTATATGTATAGCGAGAGATCGGTCGGTGTACGTCCATTTGTTAGAGGAAAATAAGGCCCAGCGAGACGGATAGACAGAGAGAATGGAGCTAGGAGGTGGTGCGAGAGGCCCAACTACTAGCTAGATACTGGGAGGAGTGTGCGGTTGTGAGATCGATGAAAAGAGGGGCGAGCGTTTACACATGTGTCTGACCGTATGAGAGACACGAGGAAAGGACACATAAAGGAGGAGATTGAAGGTGTGTGTATGTTGTAGGCAGGCATCGCTGGAGAGGTTTATCAATCGGTGTGTGTCGGAAAGGAGTTGTGGAGACTCTGGGAGAACGACCTAAAGAAAAAAATGAATGTGCCCGGTGTATAGAATGCCGAGGGAGGGGAGGGCGAGGAGGGCGTGTGCATGCACGAGAGAAAGTTAGTGGTAGCTACAAAGGTTAGAGGATTGTGTGGGTGTAAGAGACTAACGAAGATCATAATTTGATATGAAAGCGGATTCATATATTTGAATAGGAGATCATAGTGTTTTAAACATTGCATGCATGAATATAGCGGTGATACACGTGTTGTGCACATGTTATACCATAATGTGATAATGCATGGCATTTGCAACTCACAGCTAAATGCCGAACAATCTAAACCATACTATACATCAAACAATCTCACATTTTATTTGAATTTGTGATAATGTGTGGAGTTTGCAGCTTACAACTAAATATCGAACAATCTAAACAATACTATATATCAAACATTCTCACATTTTATTTGAATTTGTGGTAATGTGTGGTGTTTGCAACTCACATCTAAATACTTGTAGGAGTAGGGGGCGGGGCACCATACATAACGTGATAAACACATTATACATATGAGACATGGTTTATATTATGAAGATCTAGCTAGAGCTAGAAATGTAATGAGACTTGAAATCAAAATAAAGTGGATTCAAAAAATCTAGTTCGAGTTCATATAGTACACATAGTTCATATGTAACTCGAGACTAACATGTGGTGTGCTGTGAAGATAATACACAAACGATGGTTTAACTTGACAATAATGATGATTGTAGATCTTATTAAAACAGAGAAACGAATTCAAATGCTTTGACTTCACAACAATCATTACTGTAGATCTTATTCAAATAGAGAAAGGAATTCAAATTTAGTTCATATTGAAGCGGTAGTATATACGTTTGGAATGCACTAAAACGTTCATTTGAGTAGTAGGTTGCATGCATTATACACGTAGCGAAATATTATAATTGAACATAACATGAGTTCAATGTTTTGAATGACATTTGTAGTGTGCATTGATTTGGTACAGTACACATTAGGCTTCTCCGGAAATTTCAACCCGCGCCTTTTTAGCGCGAAAAATTTAAGATATATCTTTGTCTCGTTGTGCTCCGACAACTCCCTCCATCTCAACCCGCGCCTTTGTAGGATCGAAAGTATGTCTAGAGGGGGGGTGATTAGACTACTTGACCAAATAAAAACTTAACCTTTTCCCAATTTTAGTTCTTGGCAGGTTTTAGCTATCTTAGGACAAGTCAAGCAATCATTACACAATTCAAGCAAGCATGCAAAGAGTATATTGGCAGCGGAAAGTAAAGCATGCAACTTGCAAGAATGTAAAGGGAAGGGTTTGGAGAATTCAAACGCAATTGGAGACACGGATGTTTTTCCCGTGGTACGGATAGGTGGTGCTATCCTACATCCACGTTGATGGAGACTTCAACCCACAAAGGGTAACGGTTGCGCGAGTCCACGGAGGGCTCCACCCACGAAGGGTAATGGTTGCGCGAGTCCACAGAGGGCTCCACCCACGAAGGGTCCACGAAGAAGCAACCACCCACGAAGGGTCCATGAAGAAGCAACCTTGTCTATCCCACCATGGCCATCGCCCACGAAGGACTTGCCTCACTAGCGGTAGATCTTCATGAAGTAGGCGATCTCCTTGCCCTTACAAACTCCTTGGTTCAACTCCACAATATTGTCGGAGGCTCCCAAGTGACACCTAGCCAATCTAGGAGACACCACTCTCCAAGAAGTAACAAATGGTGTGTTGATGATGAACTCCTTGCTCTTGTGCTTCAAATGATAGTCTCCCCAACACTCAACTCTCTCTCATAGGATTTGGATTTGGTGGAAAGAAGATTTGAGTGGAAAGCAACTTGGGGAAGGCTAGAGATCAAGATTCATATGGTAGGAATGGAATGTCTTGGTCTCAACACATGAGTAGGTGGCTCTTTCTTAGAACATATGAGTTGGAATGGTGTATGTGTTCTGATGGCTCTCTCCCACGAGTGAAGAGGAGGTGGAGGGGTATTTATAGACACCACACAAAATCCAACCATTACACACAGTTTTCCAATCTCGGTGGGACCGAATCAACAAACTCGGTCGGACCGAAATAGTAAACCTAGTGACCGTTAGGAATTTCGGTGGGACTGACATGCAACTCGGTAGGACCGATTCGGTTAGGGTTTGGGCATAACATAATCTCGGTGAGACTGATTGCACAAACTCGGTGAGACCGAGTTAGGCAATAAGCTAACTAGAGAGTTGGTCAGGCAAACTCGGTGGGACCGACTTGCTCTTTCGGTGAGACCGAAAAGTTACAAGAAGGAAAGAGAGAGTTTACATTGCAATCTCGGTGGGACCGATTCGCTCTTTCGGTGAGACCGAAAAGTTACGAAAGGGAAACAGAGAGTTTGCAACCCCATCTCGGTGAGACCGAGATCCCTATCGGTAGGACCGAATTGCTAGGGTTTGGCAGTGGCAAATGACAAGTGAAACTCGGTGGCGCCAGATTGAAAGAATCGGTATGACTGAGTTTGGCTTAGGGTTTAGGTCATTTGTGGCTATGGAAAAGTGGTTGAGGATTTTGGAGCATATCACTAAGCACATAAAGCAAGAGGCTCATTAAGCAACACCTCATCCCTCCTTGATAGTATTGGCTTTTCCTAAAGACTCAATGTGATCTTGGATCACTAAAATATAAAATGAAGAGTCTTGATCTATTGAGCTTGAGCCAATTCTTTGTCCTTAGCATTTTGAGGGTTCCACTTTCACATCCATGCCATGCCAATCATTGAGCTTTCCTGAAATAATCATCTTGAAATAGCATTAGCTCAATGAACTATATGTTGTTATGAATTACCAAAACCACCTAGGGATAGTTGCACTTTCAATATCCCCCTTTTTGGTAATTGATGACAACATATAGATCAAAGCTTCGACAAATTATAATAATCATGAAACACATCGTCGCTTCGAGAAGTATCTGACAAGTAAGAGCTCCCCCTAAATTTGTGCATATTTAGAATTTGCTTTGGACTGCAAATGCACAAGGAATTAGAGTCATGGGTTACTCTTCCATGTCACATACATCTTGGTGGAGCGCTCAAAAATGATAAGAATGAAATACATGCACTCATCACCAAGAATAGTGAGTGTAGCTTATGATCAAACACATGATCATCGATGTCTCACAGGCATAAGGACGTAGTATCTCACACAAGCAAATAAAGTTCGAAAAACCACCAAATAAAACAAGAGAGAATAAAAGCAACACTCTCTCTCGAAGCCTATGATCTATACATTTTCTCCCCCTTTGGCAACAAGTTACCAAAAAGTTCCTAGAAAATGCATAGTGCTAAGTCGACGCTCAGGCTTGATCTTCAGGTGGTGGTGGAGTCCGGAGCACTCCAAGGACGAAGCCTTCGGTAGACGTGGTCGGAGTTGAGGCTGAAGTGGATGCTGGAGCTGGTGGAACTGAGGCTGTGGCTGGCGCAGATGTGGTAGCTCTGGTGTCAGCAACTGGCAGTGCAGACGACCTCGGACCTCGTGGCATCCTGGCAAAAGCATCAGTCGTAGTCCTGCCTCTCCTCTCATTCATGTCGTCCTGGAGCTGCTCCACGGCAGTCTGTATCTCTGTCACCTTGATGTCCAAGTCATAGAATCTCTGTTCCATGATCCTCTCTAAGCTTGCCTGGTTCTGAGTCAGGGTGGCTAGACCTTGCTCAATCCGCAGGGTGGACGCAATCAGGTAACCAAGCTGCTCTTGTTTGGTTTTCAGGAAGTATTCAGATGCCTCCTCTTGAGTAGGCATCCTGGCAGTTTTCTCCTTCTTTGCCTTCTCCTTCTTGGCTTGTGCATGGGCATATGAGGGCTCATTCTCAGTCATAATCACTTGATTATCTTCGAAGTCTGGACGGATGGGCAGGTGTTCCTTATCCAACAAGTATGTGCCCGTGCCCATCTTTGAGTTGATGAGCTCCTGAATCTGTGGGGCATACCCACAACTCCTCTTCTGGTCGGCAGCTGTCCTCTTGACTATTTCCACTACGAGGCTCATGACTTTGAATTTCTGAGGTACATCAAAGATATGTAGCAAGTTTATGGCATGACCTCTGATCATCCGGTGATCTCCAGACTTGGGCAAAAGTGTGTGCCTAAGGATCCAGTTGATCGTAGGCAATCCTGATAGCAAGTGCTTCACAGACCCAAACTGGTGAGTGTCAAGATCATCTGTGGGTATCTCCTTGTACATATTTGCCATGGAGTTGTGATCCATCTTCTTCTTGGCATAAACGTCCAAGTCATTTGCTTGCTCCTCTGGGGCATTGATCAACTTTGCCCATTCCTCAACAGTGGATTGGTACCTTGTACCCTCTGACATCCAAGTGATCCTCCCATCTGGGTAGAAGTGTGCTGTGGAGTAGAATTGCATGATTAGCTCCTCGTTCCACTTTGTGAGCTTCTGCCCAACAAAGTCTGCAACTCCACACGCACTAAAGCTGTCATACACTCCAGGATAGTGTTCCTCATTTTCCTTCATGTAGGTCCAGTCGACCCATCTCATGTCACATACTATTGGCTTCTTGTCAAGCAAAACTGTCTCATAAAAATCCTGCTGCTCCTTGGTGTGAAACCTGTAGTCCACTGCAGTCCTTCTTCTGGTAGCATAGGGATCTGTCTCCCTCCACTTCCTCAGCCCTGAGTCTTTCCTGAGCTTCATATTTTCAGCCACAGGATGAGCATCGTTGTGGTCTGGGATCTTGGGCTTGAGCTTCCTAAGGACATGCTCTTCCTCTTCCTCTGCAGCTTCAGGCACTGGGGCCTTGTTCTTTTCACTGGCTGGGATGCTTCTTGTGTTTCTCTTGGGCTTTGGCTTTGGAGCTGACTTGGCCTTGGAAGCAGCTCCCCCTGACTTTATGGCATCACCCATAAGCTTGGGTGCCTTAGGTGCTGGTGCAGCAATCTCTTCTTCTTCCTCCTCATCTTCCATGATGGAGGCCTTTCCAAGCACTTTGGCTACGGTCTTCTTGACCCTTTATTTCATCTTTTTGCCCTCAGAAGCAACGGGCTCAATGGGTGCAGGCTTCTCAGTTGAAGCTCTAGCCTTAGACATGGGCTGCCTGCCTGCTGGCCTTTTGATCTTCAGCCCTGGCTTTGTGCCTTGAGCTGGCTCAACTCTCTTTGATGTGGCCTCTTCCTCTGCCACATAGTCTTCATCTTCAGAATCAGAAGTTCTCTTCTTCCTTTGACATGTGGCAGCTTTAGGCAGATTGCTGGGGGTGCTCCTGCTGCCATCATCTGAAGAACTTGAGGGGCCAGTGCCCTCACTCATCACCACTTGCTGCTCTGAGAGGTTCTGGCTGTCACTTTGGTCTGACATGATGAAAACTCTGACTGCTGACCCTGTGAATAGATTATGGATAAGGTAGAGTGGATGAGCATCACAAAATGCAGAGATTTTTGCAAAAGAATAATTCAAAAACTTAGTTTTAGTTTCCCACTGAAATCATCTCGGATCTACCGATTTTCAAACTCGGTGACACCGAAGCAGTTTTGGCACCAGAACTAGTGAACTCGGTCAGACCAAGTCACAGTTCGGTGGCACCGAGACTGCTAGGGTTTCACAGAGTTCCAAAATCGGTCACACCGATAAGTAATTCTCGGTCAGACCGAGTTTTACTTGTGCAATGGCATAAGCCAAATCGGTGGGACCGAGTTTTTCAACTCGGTGGGTCTGAGATGGTCTCGGCGGAAACCTAACCCTAAAATTTTCAAATTAAACCTAATCTACGAGTTCATTGACTGGATAGGAGTTTATCAAACGTGGCAAGAATCATGATGATCACAATGTGCTAGGAATTGGATTGGAGAATAGCACAAAGATCGAGTCCATACCCTAGTTCGGCGGAGACTCGCTACGACGGCAACGGCGGGGCAGAATTCCTGTTGACGGCGACGGAGACCAGCGAATGGAGGCGGCTGGCGGCGAGGAGGACGATCCGGAGATCCAGGAGGCAGAGCGAGCTATGCGCGGGCGAAGAGGTTTCGGAGAAATTTCCAAAATTTTGCCCGTCACTATATATAGCCCGACCCTGTTGGTGTGACCGAGTGGAACAACTCGGTGGCACCGAGATGCAAAACTGTATACAGTTATTGCAACTCGGGGTGACCGAAATGTTCAAATCGGTTGCACCGAGATCGAAAACCTAGATCAACTTAATGAACTCGGTAGGACCGAAAGTATGGTATCGGTTAGACCGAGATTCATAAAGAGGTTTTGGAAGGTTAATTCTATGATGAATCGGGGACTCCGAGCGCTCCTCACACAGAGTGGTTCGAATCTGACTTGATCAAATTTTGTGATGTGGCATGAATAGAGTTTGATACGAGAAAAGCATAGATAGCTAGAGGAGGTTCTTAGGCATTCTTGTCCATCCACTTGGCAAAAGAAGATAAAGCCAAACAATCGAAACAACAAGTGGATGTCCTCGAATGAGTAAAATATGCAACCAACATGCTCACACAATAAGATGGCAAATGAAATATGTGGCAAAGCATGCACAAACAATTCTAGCATCTATCAAGCAATTTGCGACGACTAGGTCATATATATATATATGAGTATATTGACTTAGGATTCAAGTGAGAACACTTGATCATAGGTCATACTCATCGTTTAAGCTCAAGTGGGGTTACCACTTTTACATAAAGCATTGTTGTATTCACATCTTTAGAGTTGCTTTAGCTCAAGTTTTAGAGTAAAGCTCCCCCTAGATGTGATATCCCCCCTAAGAGGGTTGAACTAACCTTGGGTTTTGTCGATGATGACTTCATGTAGATGTCGAAGATGTGGATGCTCAATGTTGATGTAGATCACTTGGAGCTATCCATTTGAGTGAATTGCACTTTCAATACCTACATGGGTTAGTCCCACAAGGAACAAACAAGGATATCCATAGACATAGAGTGATGCACACACAAGATGATGTCCATGAAAACTTTAGGTTACCTTGTCCCTTGTCTTACCAACAAGAGGGTTTGTGACTCCTTGAACTAGTGCATGATGTGGAAGTTGATTGCACTTGTTCTTGCCAAAATGATAAGAGTGAAGTATGTTGGCGGAGTCACCCTCAAGAACTCTCTAGTTCTTCTTATTTTGGATCCACACCATCTTGATGGGAATCCTGGGAGTTGTAGTCGTACTTGATGAAGTGGAACTTGAAGTAGTCTTGGGAATCCACTTGACTAAGGTCTTAGGAGCTTCTTCAAATGCGTCAATCTCCTCTTGAAGCTTGTCCTTGCCTTTTTGCTTGTAGTCTTGTGGTGGAAGATCATCTTGAGCTTGTGTCCCCTTGAAAGAAGTGTCATACTTCTCTTGTTGAGGAACAAACTTTGTCTTGGGGTATTGATCTTCTTCCCACTCAACTCCATTGGCATTGAACTTTTGTTCAAAACCAACACCTTGATTCTTCCGGTTCATCCCTTGCTTGCGCACAATTTCCTCGAATTGCTTACTTCCGGCAAGGCTCTTGTAAACACCTTTCTCTATAATTCCCTTCAATAAGCTATTTTCTTGCTCAAGTGTAACTTGGCTGAGAGAATCATTAGTGGAATCAAGAGAACTACTAGAAGCAACAATATTGGATTTAGCATGATCATTGTTACTACTAGAGGAAGAATCTTTCTTGTTCTTGTTACTAGACTTGACTTGAGGCATGTAAGTGGATAATAGTAAATGCTTGGTAATGCAAGAAGAACTTTTCTTGCGGAGATCATCATTGATTGCTTTTAAGAACTCATGCTCTTGCTCAAGATTGAGCTTTTCAAAGCATAGTTTCTCATGAGCTCTTAAAAGTTTTTGATGATCTTCGAAGATAGTTTCATGAGCCAACTTAAGAGTGTTTAGTTCTTTAGTTAGAGCCTCAATCTTCTCCTTATCATTGTCATTCGTTTTATCTTGATTAGCATGATTAATTAATGTTTCATCATAGTACTCATCACTAGAGTTGTCAACAAGCAAGTCATCATCACCTAACAAGTCATCTTCATCACTATTAAAATCAACATACTCGGGGTGTGTTACCTTAGGACCTTTGGCCATGAAGCATCTTCCAATTCCTTCATTTGGTGAGTCAAATATGTCGTAGGAGTTGGTTGACACAAGTGCTAGACCGGCAACACCTTCATCTTGAGTATCTTCGGAGTCGGAGTGATAACTTCTCTCGGAGTGGCTTTCGGAGTCGGAGCCGGATACCCATTCACCAACATGAGCTTGATGTCTTCGTTTTGTGTAGCTCCTTAATGATTTTTCCTTCCTTTCCGAGTCCTTGCTTCTCTGTGAGTATCTTCGTTCATAACGATCATCTCTACTCCTTCTCTCTCTTGGTGGTGATTCTTTGCTTCTTCTTTTTGTAGAATCTTCTCTTCTCTTGTAGGGAGCCGTACACTCATTGGAATAGTGTCCGGGTCTTCCACAATTGTAGCAGTTTCACTCTCGACTAGAAGATCTTTTGTCATTGTAGGACCTTGACTTGAAGCTTCTATCTTTGCTTCTACTCTTGTAGAACTTGTTGAAGTTCTTCACCATTAAGCTCAATTCTTCATTGAAGTTTTGTTTCTCACTTGATGATGTGGGGACTTCACAAGAGGCTTTGTAGGCACCACTTGATTTGTTGTGAAGTTCCTCTTTATCCTTGAGTGACATCTCATGAGCAACAATCCTTCCAATCACTTCCGTTGGTTTGAGATCTTTGTAATTGGGCATCATTTGAATCAATGTGCACACGGTATCATATTTCCCATCCAAGGCTCTTAGGATCTTCTTGATGATGAATCTATCGGTCATCTCTTCACTTCCTAAGCCGGCAATCTCATTTGTGATGAGAGCAAGCCTAGAGTACATTTCAGCGACACCTTCACCATCCTTCATCTTGAACTTGTCAAGTTGACTTTGGAGCACATCCAACTTGGATTCCTTGACGGAGTCGGTACCTTCGTGCATATCAATCAAAGTATCCCAAATTTCCTTTGCATTCTCAAGATGGCTGATTTTGTTGAATTCTTCGGGGCACAATCCGTTGAAGAGAATGTCACAAGCTTGAGCATTGTATTGCAACATCTTCAGCTCATCCGCGGTAGCTTCACGGTTTGGTTCTCTCCCATCAAAGAACTCACCTTGCAAACCAACACAAACAATAGCCCATACGGCGGGGTTATGTCCAAGAATATGCATTTTCATTTTATGCTTCCAACTAGCAAAATTAGTGCCATCAAAGTAAGGACCTCTATGGTGATAATTTCCCTCGCTAGACGCCATACTCTCCTAGGTTGTGAAACCAAGGCTATGATCACCAAAAGCTATGGAGATCAAGGCAAATGGAGACCAAAGCTCTGATACCACTTGTAGGATCGAAAGTATGTCTAGAGGGGGGGGTGATTAGACTACTTGACCAAATAAAAACTTAACCTTTTCCCAATTTTAGTTCTTGGCAGGTTTTAGCTATCTTAGGACAAGTCAAGCAATCATTACACAATTCAAGCAAGCATGCAAAGAGTATATTGGCAGCGGAAAGTAAAGCATGCAACTTGCAAGAATGTAAAGGGAAGGGTTTGGAGAATTCAAACGCAATTGGAGACACGGATGTTTTTCCCGTGGTTCGGATAGGTGGTGCTATCCTACATCCACGTTGATGGAGACTTCAACCCACGAAGGGTAATGGTTGCGCGAGTCCACGAAGGGCTCCACCCACGAAGGGTAATGGTTGCGCGAGTCCACAGAGGGCTCCACCCACGAAGGGTCCATGAAGAAGCAACCACCCACGAAGGGTCCACGAAGAAGCAACCTTGTCTATCCCACCATGGCCATCGCCCACGAAGGACTTGCCTCACTAGCGGTAGATCTTCACGAAGTAGGCGATCTCCTTGCCCTTACAAAATCCTTGGTTCAACTCCACAATATTGTCGGAGGCTCCCAAGTGACACCTAGCCAATCTAGGAGACACCACTCTCCAAGAAGTAACAAATGGTGTGTTGATGATGAACTCCTTGCTCTTGTGCTTCAAATGATAGTCTCCCCAACACTCAACTCTCTCTCATAGGATTTGGATTTGGTGGAAAGAAGATTTGAGTGGAAAGCAACTTGGGGAAGGCTAGAGATCAAGATTCATATGGTAGGAATGGAATGTCTTGGTCTCAACACATGAGTAGGTGGCTCTTTCTTAGAACATATGAGTTGGAATGGTGTATGTGTTCTGATGGCTCTCTCCCACGAGTGAAGAGGAGGTGGAGGGGTATTTATAGACTCCACACAAAATCCAACCGTTACACAAAGTTTTCCAATCTCGGTGGACCGAATCAACAAACTCGGTCGGACCGAAATAGTAAACCTAGTGACCGTTAGGAATTTCGGTAGGACTGACATGCAAATCGGTAGGACCGATTCGGTTAGGGTTTGGGCATAACGTAATCTCGGAGAGACCGATTGCACAAACTCGGTGAGACCGAGTTAGGCAATAAGCTAACTAGAGAGTTGGTCAGGCAAACTCGGTGGGACCGACTTGCTCTTTCGGTGAGACAGAAAAGTTACAAGAAGGAAACAGAGAGTTTACATTGCAATCTCGGTGGGACCGATTCGCTCTTTCGGTGAGACCGAAAAGTTACGAAAGGGAAACAGAGAGTTTGCAACCCCATCTCGGTGAGACCGAGATCCCTATCGGTAGGACCGAATTGCTAGGGTTTGGCAGTGGCAAATGACAAGTGAAACTTGGTGGCGCCGGATTGAAAGAATCGGTATGACCGAGTTTGGCTTAGGGTTTAGGTCATTTGTGGCTATGGAAAAGTGGTTGAGGATTTTGGAGCATATCACTAAGCACATAAAGCAAGAGGCTCATTAAGCAACACCTCATCCCTCCTTGATAGTATTGACTTTTCCTAAAGACTCAATGTGATCTTGGATCACTAAAATATAAAATGAAGAGTCTTGATCTATTGATCTTGAGCCAATTCTTTGTCCTTAGCATTTTGAGGGTTCCACTTTCACATCCATGCCATGCCAATCATTGAGCTTTCCTGAAATAATCATCTTGAAATAGCATTAGCTCAATGAACTATATGTTGTTATGAATTACCAAAACCACCTAGGGATAGTTGCACTTTCAGCCTTGCTATTCTGAAATTACAACGCGCGCGAAAACTCCCACCTACTATGAAATCCCGACACACGAAATGCCCGTGGTACCCCTGAACCGAAAGAACCGCCTCAAATCGGTGGGGGTACTTTCGTAACTTACCCACATTTCGGACAAGCGCGTCTCTAAGCCATGGTTCCCCACTTCCATCCCATCCGCCCACCCATTCGTACACCGAGGCCGCGAAAACCACGATGAAACCCCACACCCTGCTCCGTCCGCCACCCAGCCGGAGCCTCTTCCCCGACGACATCGTCCACAGCAACACCTCGACGTCCCTTATCCACCATACCGGATGAGGATCTGTCGTCGATCTCATCATCCCGCCGGTTCAGCCACCCAGTCCTCCACCTCCAAGGAGCTGCCCCGACGTTCCCCTCGTCTTTCGCGCCACCTCCATTCCCACAACGCCCACTTCACCTGTAGCACCGAAAGAGCATCATCATCACCGTTTCCTCGGATGAAGCTGCGGCCTAATCGGCGCCACCAAAGAGGTTGTACACTAATCACCGCATTTTCTTCTTGATTCGATCTCACGGTGCTGCCGGCGCTCGGTCCCGAGCCGACACGGCGCGGCTCCATCCACGGCGGCGTCGCCGGCCACTTCCTCCACGGCGTCGCTCCCTCGGCGGTGACGTCCACATCAGTAGGAGCTGCTGCTGCTTTAGCTCTCGCTCGCGCTGCTGCTCTGCTCTTTCTCTCGGTCCCCTGCCTGGTCTGCTCTTGCTATTGCTCTTGCTCGCGTTGCTGCTCTCGCTCTTGCTCTTGCTTGCGATGCTGCTCCGATTTAGCTACGCTTCAGTCAACTGAATCGACTTTTGGGTCAGTCGATTTTCAGTGGGTGGGGGGGCTCGCCGGCGTGAAGGAAGAACCAGCCGCAGCGGGGAGGGGGGCTCGCCGGAGAGGTACCCCACTGTAACACCCTCGATGCGGCTATATCTCCCACGTGTTGAAGCACGACTTAGAGGCATAACTGCATTGAAAGCAATGTCACAAGTGAGGTAATCTTCACACAACCCATGTAATATAATAGGGGAAAAGATACATAGTTGGCTTACAATCGCCACTTCACACAATTACATGAATAAAACATTACATCAACCAGATACAATCAAGGTCCGACTACGGAACCAAAATAAAAGAAGAACCCCAAATGCGACAAGGTCCCCGATCGACCCCAACTGGGCTCCACTACTGATCAACTAGAACGAAACAACACAAACGACAAGATCTTCATTGAGCTCCCCCTGAGCTGGGTTGTGTCATCTGCACGGACTCATCAGCACCTGCAAGCTGGTTTTGGAAGTATCTGTGAGCCACGGGGACTCAGCAATCTCGCACCCTCACGATCAAGACTATTTAAGCTTATGGGTAAGGTAAAGGTATGAGGTGGAGCTGCAGCAAGCGACTAGCATATATGGTGGCTAACATACGCAGATGAGAGCGAGAAGAGAAGGCAAAGCACGGTCGATAAAAGTATGATCAAGAAGTGATCCTATAGCAACCTACGTCAAGCATAACTCCAACACCGTGTTCACTTCCCAGACTCCGCCGAGAAGAGACCATCACGGTTACACACGCGGTTGATGTATTTTAATTAAGGTCAACTTTAGGTTTTCTACAACCCGACGTTAACAAATTCCCATCTGCCCATAACCGCGGGCACGGCTTTCGAAAGTTCAAATCCCTGCAGTGGTGTCCCAACTTAGCCCATCACAAGCTCTCACGGTCAACAAAGGAATAGACCTCCTCCCGAGACATCCCGATCAGACTCGGTATCTCGGTTCTACAAGACATTCCGACAGGGTAAAACTAAACCAGCAACACCGCCCGAATGTGCCGACAAATCCCGATAGGAGTTGCACATATCTCTTTCTCAGGGCACACTCAGATTTTCCAAACTTCCGGTAGGCCAGCCCAGAGTTGCCCCTGGTGGCCACCGGCGGCTGATAGTTTGGACCAACACTCAGAGGAGCACTGGCCCGGGGGGGTTAAAATAATGATGACCCTCGAGAGCGCGACTCCCAAGGGAAAAGAAAAGGCTAGGTGGCAAATGGTAAAACCAATGTTGGGCATTGCTGGAGGAGTTTTACTCAAGGCGAACTATCAAGGGGTTCCCATAATAGCCCAACCGCGTAAGGAACGCAAAATCCAGGAACATAACACCGATATGACGGAAACTAGGGTGGCAAGAGTGGAACAAAACACCAGGCATAAGGCCGAGCCTTCCACCCTTTACCAAGTATATAGATGCTTTAATTAAATAAGATATATTGTGATATCCCAACAAGTAAACATGTTCCAACGAGGAACAACATCTCCATGTTCCAACAAGGAACAAACTTCAATCTTCACCTGCAACTAACAACACTATAAGAGGGGCTGAGCAAAGCGGTAACATAGCCAATCAACGGTTTGCTAGGACATGGTGGGTTAGAGGTTCGACATGGCAATATGGGAGGCTTGAAAGCAAGTGGTAGGCATCGTATCATAGGCATAGAAAAAGAGTGAGCATCTAGCAAAGCAAAGATAGTAGTGATTTCGAGGGTATGATCATCTTGCCTGCAAAGTTGTCAGAGTTGACTGGATCCTCGAAAGAAAACTCAACGGGCTCCTCGTTAGCGAACTCGTCTCCCGACTCTACCCAAACAAGACAAACAAGCAACAAGGACACAATCAACCACGTGCAAAGCTCAAACAACATGATGCAAAGATGGTATGCTATGCGGGATGCGATGCGGGATGCATATGCAAGATTTGACAAGTAATGCTTGAACCAGGCCTCATCTTGGAAATCCAAGTGTGCCACTGGAAAGATGATATGAAATCGCTTGAAAACGATATAAAGAACGCCGGAATCGGAGTTACGGTTTGGAAATGGGAAGCGATTCAAATATGACCATGTTCTGCGATTTACAGCAAGTAGCCATCTAATTGCAATGAGATGAACATGCTACAGCACTCAAACAAGGCATCAAAATACATGGCAGGGATCCACTCAAGATGCTTAACAAAAGTCTAGCACTGAGCTACGGCCAAATCATCCATTAACAGGTTCAAACAAGCATGGCAAAAATGCATATGGTAAACAGATTTCAGACTTAGTGAAATTAACACTTGTCTGGAATCTCAGATCAGATAGCACTCTTTGGAGCAACAAAACTACATGCTACAGGACCTGAACATGGCAAAGTAAAATATGGCATGGAGCTACTCAAAACTCTTAACAAAAGTCCCTTAGTGACCTTGAGCCAAAAGGGATCAGAAAACACATTTGCAAGCATGTGAACATGGCAAAACATAATCAGTTCTCAGACTTGGTGAAAACTGGAGCATGCTGAAAATAGATATCAAGTAGGTATGTTTACGAGCTCGATGCACTCACTACGGAGCAAGTCATGATAACCTAAGCATACACCCATCAAGAATACACGAAATACAAGCTAGACATGGCAAGAACAATAACATAGCATGCACGGATCAACTACAACATCCTCGGCAAAATTGCTAACAAGTAGACAATCTGCCCGGATTCACGAAGTAGCAAAAGTAGAGCTCGATTGACTCAAGCTAGGGTGCTCCATAATTGCAAACAAAGACATGGATGGATAGAGCACCACAAGATTAACAAAACAACCTTACTGATCATCCTCAAAAGAGGCACGGATCACTAGGAAACAACATGAACATATGGCCATATGAGATAAATAGGTCAAGGACTTAGTGGAAATGCTAAGTCCCTGAAATCAGCATTACCAAGTGCCTCACTTGGCAAGCTTGTGCTAGTCACCACACACATCACAAAAATACATGGGTGGCACCTCTGGAAAGATGACAAAGCATATAACAAAACACATGTAGAGCTCATGGGCATATCATGCACACATTAATCATGGCAAAAATGACAAATATCTAAATGGAGCAGCAGATTTGACAATTAACTCAAGTAGCACTCTTCTAACAACATTTCAGGAATCAAGATGAACTCAAATGAAAATGATGCAATGAGATGAAATGATGTACTCTCTGAGACGAACATTTTGATATGCTACACGCCCAAAACGGATCTACAGATGCGGAGTTAGGATGCTATGAACATGTGCATTTGAAACATGGGAAACTAGGGGACTTAGTAGAAATTAGACCTCCAGATCTAGGATTCTTGGCACGGATTTCGATGCAGCACGGATCTCGCCGGAGAGCCTCGCTGGAGAGCGGCCGGAGACGAGGAGAAGGTGCGCCGGCAACGAGGAGCGGCCGGGTGCGGCTGCCGGAGCGTGGGGCGGCACCGACGACGAGGTCCGCGGCGGTGGGGCAGCCAAGGCGAGGCGCGGCGGACCCGGCGCCCAGCGGGCGACGCTGGCGACGAGGATGCCGAAGGCGGCGGGCGGTGGACGCCGGCGGAGGCGCGCGGTTGCCGGCGCGGCTCCTGGATCCAAGGGGCGGCGCGGGTGAGAGGAGAACGGGCAGCGGCGATTCGGGCCAGGAGGGCCCGATCTGGGTTCCTCGGCCGGCGGCGGGGCGCGTTGACCGGCGGCGGGGTTGGGCGACGTGGCGCGCCGCGATTGGAGGAGGGCGGCGGCGGACATGTCCGGCACGCGGGGTGGACGCGTCCGGTGGCGCGAGGAGGACGAAGTTAGGGTTCATCCGTGAATTTCGGGAGGGGAGCACATATTTATAGGTAGAGGGAGCTAGGAGAGTCCAAATGAGGTGCGGTTTTCGGCCACGCGATCGTGATCGAACGACTGAGATGATGGAACAGGTTTAGGTGGGTTTTGGGCCAAATTGGAAGGGTGTTGGGCTGCAACACACACAAGGCTTTTTCGGTCCCTCGGTTAACCTTTGGAGCATCAAACGAAGTCCAAATGGTACGAAACTTGACAGGCGGTCTACCGGTAGTAAACCAAGGCCGCTTGGCAAGTCTCGGTCCAATCCGGAAATGTTTAATCCCCACACACGAGAAGAAGGTAGAAATGACCACCGGAGGAGAACGGAGCGCCGGAATGCAAAACGGACAACGGGGAAAAAGCTCGGATGCATGAGACAAACATGTATGCAAATGAAATGCACATGATGACATGATATGCAATGCATGACACGCAAGCAAAGACAAGGCAACAACAGCGAATAAGAGGAGGACACCTGGCACATCGGTCACGGGGTGTTACAACACTCCATCACTACGAGAGGATCTCGTCCCGAGATCTACAATGGCACCGGAGGGAAAACGGAAGAGAAAGAGAAGAGGTAAAACTAAGTTGCTCCTTTGACAAACGAGTGAAACCAAAGAACCTTGAAAAGTTGAACAAATTGAAAGAAAGAATACAACGGAGATGAACGAAGTTGAAAACACTCCGTTAGGAAAGAGGAACAAGGAACATTACTAGAACCTTGTAGGTTGAAGACATAAGAAAAGTGTCACCAAGGACAAGAAGTACATGCAAGCACTCCAGATAAAATGAGATGTAGAAGGAACGATAAAGATCAATTACAAAAACACTCCGGTTGGAAATGGAAGGGATTTAACATGATCTTGACAAAACAAGAAGATGGGTTGAAGAGAACAATGACACAATGCCTCCGGAACGAAAGAATAGAAGTTGTATCGAGGGAACAAAAGAACGGAGAAGAAAACAACATCTTCTACCTGACAAGCATCTTAAAGAAAAGGGTCACACGGGGTTGTTGGAACAATCCACAATGAAAAGATAGGCTTGAAATGGGATTATGGAAAACATCTCAAAACCAAGAGTTGAAAATCTGCCACTAACGGAAACGATATATTGGATTGATATGAACAAGAAGACGAGAACTTATTTCACCGGGGGGATAGATGAAGAACTTGGGTCATATATAAGCACCATAAATAGCAAGAATCCTTAGGGAAGGCTTTGGTGAAATATAACCTAAGATAACTCCAATGACGAGATTGATGGATTTAAAATACCTCATTCTTAATAACATGTGAATCATTTAACATGAACTCAAATTATCAAGAATGACATAATACCACCTCCAAAGATACGGTAGAAAGAAATTGCACTCCGGA
This sequence comes from Triticum urartu, assembly GCF_003073215.2. Classification (NCBI taxonomy): domain Eukaryota; kingdom Viridiplantae; phylum Streptophyta; class Magnoliopsida; order Poales; family Poaceae; genus Triticum; species Triticum urartu. Next base: position 534,707,156 of record NC_053023.1, on the reverse strand, counting down.
TTGCAAGATGAAGAAAAACTTGAGAGATGAGCGGCTGATGTATTTTGCATCTAGCACTTTGTGGTTATGTATTTTACGTCATGTATTGGAGATGCTATTAGATTTCCACTCAGGTTAACGTTGTTTGTTGTCTCTCTTGTCCTGCTTCAGCCTCGGCGTCGTACAACTCACTGGAGCTGCTCCAATGACGAAACCCTCCATCATAGCGGAGAAGTACCTCGGGCTCCATCTCCAGATGCCTAAGATCTTCTTCCCCTCCTCCATCAGCAAATTCAGCCGGAGCATCCTCACCGGCCAACCCAATCACGCTGAGACTGACATGGCTTCGCCAAAGAGGCTGTACACTTGTTGCATCTCTTTTTTACTCTACATGTTATATATATTGTCCACTGAGAACATGGATTTGTTCCTTTAGTGTCTCCTTGAAAGAAAAAACATAGGAATTTTAATTTTCACTTGTCCTCCTTTTCAAATTCCTATTCATGAAGCACAAGACTAAGAGATAGTAGCATAATAGCATTATAACCGTACATTTTCTTGTGGTTTGACTTAATCTCACCATGCTTCTTTGCATCCTGTGATCTTCCAATTGTTGTTTATCAAACACCCAGATTGGCAGAAATCCTGTGTGTTTAAATTCTCTATTTTGCACGTGCATTCCTATCCTATTCCTGTCTATTTCCTATCCCTGCATTGTTGGAATACTCCAATTCAAACGAGCCCATACAGAATTACTTCTCTTAGAGATAGTTGTCAAAGAAAACCTTGCGTGGTTTGTCCCGCTCCTGCTACACCGTCGTCCACCCCAGCTCAGCTGCTCCAACGACAGAAGGGTCCAGCACAACAGGGATCCAGCCTCCAGACTGTCTTTCGTCGCCTCAGATCTTCTTCCCCGCTGCTGGTAGCCATGAAAACTGCATTACCATCATCAACCGAGCAGATGACCTCGAGGACTACACGGGTCTGCAAGAGAGGTCGCACTCTTTCGTGTCTACTTACGTTATGCATCGCTTAATATTACATGCTACTTTATCATCCTGTTCACCGATTAGACTCTGAGTCTGCTCCAAACTAATGGTGAAACTTGAGTTTTTAAATGGTTGTGGGGTACATATCGGGGCCACTATCAATAGTATCTATCTACTATCTGGTTAATCTCCGATTTCTACTATGAGTTTCATGTTGGGTGGGGTACATATCGGGGCCGCTATCAATAGTATCTATCTATTATCTGTATTTTTAACTGAAGCCATTATCTGCCTGCTATTATTGGTTTTGGGTCTATCCACAGGTTGGTACCATCACTCTGGATTTCTGCATGCACTCCTTACATAATCTCACTATGTTTTATTCCTATGCATGACAGTTATTGTAAACAATGGAACTGAACATGTAGAGCAAAAGAGACAAGCCTTACGTGGCAATAAAATTTCATGCAGACGTCGCTCCATGGTAGGCGCAAAGGCAACCCCTCCTCCACGCATTTCGGATTGTAATCAAGAGGAAGATATCTGTTCTGAGGGGGATTCAGAAGGAGAAGACAATTCCTATTTACCCCCTGAGGTCTTCGCTCTAACTTGGCATGCTGATGTTGGTTATATCATGCATATGGTGTCTTGCATTGCTTACTTTATACATCAAATATGTCATCTGCTTAGTTTAGACATCCTTTGTGCGAATGCCATCTGTTTAGTTTATTCGTCGTTTATGTGAATTATGCAACGCCATCTTGTTTAGCCAGGCATCTTATATGTGAATTTTGCAATGCCATCCTGCTTAGCCAGTCATCTTATATGTAAATTATATCAGGCCATCCTTTTTTCGTTACATATTAAATTTGTCAACAATGTTAGTACATTCAACTGCTCTTCGTGTGCATCAGCCATTTGACACGGTGATGGCAAATTCTGGAGTGAAAACAAGGTCTTCATAGCAAACTATGCTATCTGACGAAGCGCATATCTTGCTGGTTACGGATAGCTCCTCAGAGGAGGATTCAGAGACAGATGACTAGAACTATTCCCCCCCCCCCCCCCCCGAGGTGTATGCTCTAACTTGGCAGGGTCATGTTGCTCATATTGTGTGTATGGTGTCTCGCATTGCTATGTCATTTGATTAGTTTAGACATGCTTTGTGTGAATGCCACCTGTTCAGTGTCTAATTACCATATATGTGAATTATGCATTGCCATCTTGTTGCAAGACATTATATATGTGAATTATACAATGCTATCTTGTTGCAAAGGCATTATATACGTGAATTATATATGTGAATTATGCAATGCCATGTTGTTTAGCCAATCATCATGTATGTGAATTATATCATGCTATCATTTTTTGTATTACGTGTTCCATTTGTCGACAACGTTTGTATATTCAACTACTATACCTGTGCATCGGCCATTTGAAGTAGTGATGGAAGTATCTGGAGTGAAAAAAAGGTATTCAGAGCAAACAATGCTACCTGCTGAAGCAGACATCTTGCTGTTTACAGAGAGCTCCTCAGAGGAGGATTCAGAGACTGATGACCAGTCCTATTTCCCCCCTGAGGTCTATGCTCAAACTTGGCAGGGTTATATTACCCATGTCATGCATGTTGTCTTGCATTGCTTAGTTTTTACATCATATATGGATTACCATCTGCTTACTTGCTTACTATATAAAGCATATATTTGAATTATATCATGCCATCATGTTTACATAGTACATACACATCATCTATCTGAGTTATGGCATGGCAACCCATTTAATAAAGACATCATATAGTTATATAATCTCATCCTGTTTAGTGTTTACAGTCATCATATTTTGAATTATGGCATTCTATCCGTGAATATATGTGAATTATGGCATGCCAACCTATTTAATAAACACATTATATAGTTATGTCATGTCATCCTGTTTACATAGTCTCATATTTTGAACTATGTCTTTCCATCTTTTTTAGTTAGCCATCATAATGTGAAATTGTGTCATGCTATCTTGTTTAGTTAGCCATCATATATGTGAAATTGTGTCATGCTATCCTGTTTGGTTAGACAACATAAATATGAATTATTTCATGCCCTCTTTTATTCCCCACTATCCATTGCACCTGTCTATCATACAATGTCTATACTTTCAATTACTTTTCTTGTTTATCAGCCATTTGAATTGGAGAGCATGATGGCAGTATCTAAGGGAGTAACAACACGGTCTTCAGAAAAGATAGTGCTACCAGTTGATGCAGATAGAACCACAGATGTACTTGCCCAAGGACCAGATCCACCACACATAACCCAGACTCTCGCAGATTGTACCCCTACCCAGTTGGACAGAGAACCAGCTACACCCCTTCTAACCCCAACCCCGGCAAATAGTAACCCAGTTCTAGTTGACACAACACCGTCTCCACCACAGAGCACCCAAACACAAGCAGTTAGTAAGGGAACTGCAGTTCCCAAAGCCCGAGGACCACCACTCCGAATCCCAACTCAACGCTTAAAGGAGAAGAAGATTTGTTCTCAGGTCAGGTTCTGTAGCTATGCTTCATACTCCTTTGCTCTTGCATTACTATATTTACTCATACTAACTATTTTCAAATTTGTAGGATGGAATTGAAACTCCAATGGCGCAAAAGGTATGTTTTAAACCTGTTTCTTTAACTGGTTTGCTGTTGCAACCTGCTCTATGTTGATTTCAGTTTCAATTGAATAAACAGTTATGTTCTCATGTCATGCACATTACCACGGGAAAACTGCTGGGCTTCATCGTATCCAATAGAGGAATCGAAGCAAATCCAGCCAAAATCTGAGCTTTGTCACAACTGGCTATGCCAACGGACCTTAAACAAGTACAAAAACTCATCGGTTGCGTGGTAGCACTAAGCCACTTTATCTCTAGACTGGGAGAAAAGGCATTGCCGCTCTATCGCCTTCCGCGGCGCACCGACCACTTTGGGTGGAAGGATGCCGCAACGGCCGGACTGGAAGAAATAAAAACCCTTCTAGCAAGCAACCCAATCCTGGACGCACCTAGCATCGGCGAACCTATCTTATTATACATATCGGCAACACACCAGGTGGTGAGCGCCGTGCCCGTCGTAGAGTGAGAACAGGACGGACACAAATTTCCGCTTCAGAAGCCGGTATACTACGTATCCACTGTCCTCACACCATGCAAATCCCGGTACCCTCATTACCAAAAGATAGCATACGCGATCTTCATGGCATCCCAAAAGCTACGACACTACTTCCAGGAGTGTTCGATCACGGTGGCCTCTGAAGTACCACTCAATGACATAATAAACAACCGTGACGCTACAGGTCGGATTGCCAAATGGGCCATTGAGGTCCTTCCATTTGACATAACATATAAACCGCGTCGAGCCATCAAATCCCAGGTACTGGCTGATTTCATCGCCGAATGGACCGAGGCCGAACTCCCTAAAGAGTATGTCACATATTCCAACTGGGTTATGTATTTTGATGGCTCTAAAATGCTGGCAGGGCTAGGATCAGGTGTCGTTTTAATGTCCCCTACTGGAGACGTCGTCCAATATGTACTCCAAATACTATATACGGACTCCAACTACGCAGCCGAATACAAGGCCTTATTGTATGGTCTTCGGATGGCCGTCTCCATGGGTATACAACGCCTGGAAGTGCGCGGAGACTCAAACCTCGCAATATCGCAAATAAATGGAGACTTTGATGCCAAAGATCCGAAAATGGTGGCGTATCATAATGTCGTCCTAAAAATGTCGGCCCGGTTCGAGGGCTCGAGTTTCATCACGTGGCCCGAGAAAGCAATCAAGCGGCGGACGTCCTTGCTCGCATCGGTGCTAAGCGCGACCCCGTCCCACCTAACATTTTTCTGGAAAGGCTTTTTAAGCCCTCTATGGTGTGGCAAGAGGAGAGCGGCAATACCAGTCCGGACCCGAACACAACTCCAGATTCCGAACAAACCGATATAATCGGGGGCTCGGCCACCGAAATAACACCGTCGACCCATCTCATTATGGCAGTTATTGCCCCACGGACCGAACCTTTCTTGGCCAACCTCAATACGAAGGAGCTTACTGAGGATCAGAATGAGGCATGCCACATCGTCCGACGCGCGAAGGCCTAGCTACAAGGTTCACAACGGAGAGCTCTACAAGAAAATCGCTACCGAAATCCTTCAAAGATGTATCTCCGAGGAAGAGGGGCGGCAGCTCCTGGCTGAAATTCATGCCGGTCTCGGCGGGCACCACGCCGCAGCTCGGGCCCTTGTTAGCAAGGCCTTATGTACATGCTATTATTGGCCGACGACCCGAGCAGATGCACAGGACCTTGTCCAACGTTGCGTTGGATGCCAACTCTTCGCCAACCAAAGCCATATGCTTCCCACAACTTTACAAACAATCCCTATCACTTGGCCTTTCGCGGTCTGGGGGCTCGATATGGTCGGACCCCTTAAAGGGGGAAGCCATAAGAAAAAATATCTGCTGGTCATGGTGGATAAATTCACCAAGTGGATAGAGGCCAAACCAGTTAAAACAGTCGAGTCCGGGCTGGTGATAGAATTCCTATTCGGTGTTGTACACCGTTATGGTGTTCCACACAGCATCATCACCGATAACGGTTCCAATTTCACAGTCGATGAGGTGAAAACCTGGTGTGCTAATCGGGGCATTAAGCTCGATTACGCCTCTGTCTATCACCCACAAACAAACGGCCAAGTCGAACGAGCCAATGGTCTTATTATGAGCGGCATCAAGCCTAGACTAGTGCGGTCTCTAAAAGAATCAGACAAGAACTCGGTTGAGGATCTCGACTCCGTACTCTGGGGGCTACGGACCACGCCCAATCGTACAACCGGACATACACCTTTCTTCATGGTGTACGGTGCAGAGGCAGTGTTACCCTGCGACATTATTCATGACTCACCTCGAGTGCGCATGTATGAAGAGAGAGAGGCCGAGCTTGATTGGCAGGACAACCTAGATGCCTTGGAGGAGGAGCGTGAAGTCGCAAAAGCCCATTCCGCATGTTATCAACAGTAGGCTCACAGGTATCAAAGCAGAGAAATGCGGGCCAAGATTTACAATGTTGGCAAACTTGTTCTACGCCTGCCGGAGAAGAAAAAGGACAAACTCAAGCCTAAGTAGGAGGGTCCCTTCATCATCGACGAATTTCTCACTGGAGGAGCGTACCGCCTGCGTGATGCATCAGATAATCGCTTAGAGTCGAACCCCTGGAATGCGGCTAGACTCCGACAATTCTATGCCTAGCGCCAAACTCTGTGTTTGTCTCCTTCCTCCTGTTATTTCCATAATTTTTTCTCTCTTTTCGTTTTTTCTCTTTAGCTTTCAAGCTTTAGTGCGGCTAGACCGTACACCCCCGAGGCATACACCTTTAAATATGTACGTCCATTATACCTGGGGGCTTCTTGGACAGAAGCTTGGTATTATTATTTTCCGAGCATTCAGCTCATCACATATGCGTCTTTTCCCATATGTACCTTTTCTTTGCCATTATATGCATCGATATGACTTAAGTTTTGGCCAAGCTGGGTTGTCTGGCTCCTTTGCTTTTGCCCTACGTTCCTGTTAATTAGGCTAGGGCATAAAGGGAGCACCTCTGCGATTGTTACTACCGGGTCATCCAGATGTGTACCTCAGACTGGGTGAAGCCGAAAGCTAGCATTCTTAAGGGAATATTTGGTCGGTGAATTAAAGATGTTTCCGCATTCACTCCATCGTGAACCCCCAGAAGTTACTTACACTACGATTTTTCAATCACAGTTCGGACATGCACATTAAACGCATGCACACGCAGGGAAAGGAACCCTTAACGGAGCTATTCTCTCTGGAAGATGTTTCTTACAATCATAATGTAATATAACATAACTAGCCGGATACAACTTGTCTGTTCAAGCAACTATGACCCCTACGCCTGGTTTCCACGCATACCCCGGTCTATTTTACCACTCAGGTATTCAAAAACACTCCGCACCTTCGGGTCCAGAGGTCGAAGCGAAAAGGTATACCATGACAATCATTTTACAATTCAGCTAGAATTACATACGCCAAGGAAGTACATAGTCATCTGTACTCAAAAATTTCCTCCTCTATACCATCCAGCAGGCTGTCTAACTTACAATCCTACTGGGAATACTTGGCGGCTATTTCTACTTTGTCATATACCAAACTAATGGGAACTTCTTTCCCATCTGATCCTAAAGTTCCGACCCGAGCCATATGATTTGGATCAAGCTTGGTGTACCATGTTTTCACCATGGCCCAGGCTTCTCGTGCACCTTCCTGGCAGGCCGATATCTTCCACAACCGAAAGCGCCGCTGCGTTCCCTTGAACAACTGTATAAGCTCCTCCATCTTTCCTAGAGGGGAGGCGGATGGCCATAAGGCCTTGGCAATGCTTCACATCGTCTCCCAAGCCTGCTCGTGCACTTGCGACAGCTCTTGTAGCTTATCGCCCGAGAATCTGAACATCTCCTCTTCAGGGCGATCGGTCAGCATACCTGCAGACATAACTCTGTCAGTCCCCTCTACCTCCGAGTTATTCAAAGGTAAGTTAAACCACATACTGAATATGCCACCTCGCAGCCTTTATTCTCCTTCACGGAGTCAGCCAGCTGGGCCCGAAAATCTTTCAGTTCCTCACCCAATTGAGTCTTCGAATCGTCGAACTTGTTTTTATCCAACATGATTTTTGTTAGCACATGCTCGCCCGCAGCCAACAGTTTCCTGGCTTCTCGTTCTCCGCCTTGAGTAGCTTTCAGTTGTTCTTGCAGTTGATCTAGTGATCCTAACAAGAGGTGTGCAATCGTGTTAACATTATTGGTATAGTATTATGTTTTCTCGATGGAGAGGAACATTACCAGGAGATGCTTTCTTGGATTTCTCTAGTTCGGCATTGGCAGCAGTTAGCTGCGCCTGGCACTTTTCTAGCTCTTGGGCTAGCAGGTCGTTCTTCTCCATAAGAACCTGGTTATACAATGATACTTAAATTAGTTGTACCAACTTATTCAAGTCTCGGGGGCTACTGGCATATGGTTATCATATTCGGAGAAAGTAAACTTACCCGTACATCCTTCAAATGCTGCCTTGTGGCTCTGTTAATCCCATCTCGAGCAGCTCGGATGTATGCATCAGCCGAGCTGAAGGCGTTGAATTCCTCTTCTGAAAAATCGGGGACTCGTAAAACGGCCCTTCGGCACCGATGATTCATGGCGCTCTCCACTTCAGAGTTGGTGACGGATACATCATCCGCGTCCTTGGCGGGAGGACAATCCAGCGTTACCACTGTATCCGCCCCCGTCTGTCCGACAGGATTTGGATCCTGGCTGTGGGAGGTGTGATCGGCTGGACCCCCATACATAGTCCGGCACACTCTTTTCCGGATACAGGACAAAACTGAAAGGTCACAGTTGGATGTGACTACCAAATTTCATATTCGCGAATCCATACCTCTTTGATGAGGGCTCGGCCATATCTTCGTTTGCCTTCCTTTTTGAAGGCTTACCCGGCATGGGGGGCGCTCTCCTTGGAGATGCCCCTGGGGCAGCATGGCGCGCCAAACGCCTCCCCTTTGGAGCACAGGACAGTGCAGTGGGTGAGGTAGAATGAGAAAACCCTTTCGGATGAAATATCTCCTGATTACTTACTTGTGAAGCGGGGAGAAGGCCGGGGTAATTAGCAATGATAGCCACCTCTGTGTCGTCGTAGCTCGCCTGGTAAAATACCCCGTCCTCGAGCACCACGAATATATTCGGATCCTCCTCGTATCCGGGATCAAGGTCCCGATTGTGTCCCTCGGGCTGTGGGGCGGGACTGTGGAGCCCTTTAGAATTTTTTTGCCAGTGCCATTATAAATGGACGGGTTAATACTCATTGAAAGTAGCTCAAGGAGCGGAGTGAGTAGAGCAGATAAGTTGGGACTTACCCAGCTTGGTGGACTGTACATGGAAAATCCATCTCTGCACTTGATACGCAGAAATTCATATTCCTCCCCTTTAAATAGTTAGGTCAATATTTTGGCCAGAGCGGCGGGGGTATCCGGACCCTTCCGGCCGCAGCGAGAGGCGTCATCTTCCCCATTGTAATGCCACATGGGGAGACCTCTGTACTGGAGTGGCTGAACCCCCCCCCCCCATACTATGGAAGTCGCCATTACTTCAACTATTTATAATCCGGATTGAGTGAGTGACCTTATCTTGCTCATGAGTTGACAAATTTCCATACTATCTTCCTCCTCGAGGCTCCGAGGGCGCCTACTATCGCGTTTCTTGAAGGGAGCCCTTGTGAATTCGGGAAGCCCCCTCCTGACTGGGTCCGGAAGTGCAACGTCCTTAATATAGAACCATTCGGAGGCCCACTTTTCAGATGCCTTCTTCAGTGTGCCGGATAGATATCCGATCTCGGCGATGCACCATATTTCGGCTCTGCCCACTTCAAATATTGACACCCAGTGGTTGCACAGAACAAGACAAAAATAGCTTTCTCCATAGATCGAAGTGGGCCTCGCAACCCAGGAACAGCTCACAAAGAGCGACGTAACCCGCGATATGCATGATGGAGGTAGGAGTAAAGTTGTGCAGTTGGAGGCCGTAATACTCTAGAAGCCCTCGGAGGAACAGATGAATCAGAAATCCGACACCTCTTAGCAGATAAGGGATGAAGCATACTCGTTCCCCCTTGGAGGGGTTGGGGAAATTTTCAGCCTAACCCCCGCCATTAAAAGAGGTCAATCCAGCTCGAACAGGGACTAGATCTGCAGGGGGAAGGAATCCCTGTGTTTGTAGCTTCATCAGCTGACTGTGGGATACGGAGCACCTCTCCTGTCACAGCCCTAGAGTACCTGAGTGAATAGTTGCATCTGCACTCATGCATCATGTTTAAAATTTCTGAAAGTTGAATTGAGGTTTGTTGAAACCCTCAGAAACCAGTTCAAAAATAATCAACATTAAAATGTCTTCAGAGAAATCCAAGAAAATGTTCCTCTTAGTCTCTGAAAATATTGGCAAGAAGTAAAATTCAAACCAATGTTTTTGGTATCTCAGAAACATTTATCTTGGGCCTTTGAATTAATTCAATAACTATTTGCGTTGGATATATATCCTTTATATAATTAATATATGTCCAATAATTCTGGAACTTTTTATGTGTTTGGGATATTTTAGTTCTAGTCACATAATTATTTTCAGGATTTTATAAAATGGTTTGGTGTTAAAACTAAACCCAAAACAATTGCAGAAAAATAGAAAACAGAACAATTAATAAAACAGAGAAGAGAGAGAGAGCTTACCTGGGCCAACTCACCTGTGCAGCCACCTGGCGGCCCAAGTGGCGGGCCCAGCCCACTGGCCCCTCCCCCTTGTCGTCAACCTCGTGCCAGAAGGCACGAGGGCGTGTGCTCGCCACGCGCGCGCCACCTCCACCCTGCTCTGGCCACCTCCTGCTTCCCCGACCCCTTCTAGCGACACCACGGAGATGCCCCGAAGCCCCTGTCCCCTCTCCCTCACTCGTCGCTCTCTCTCCCCTCCCCTGGCTCTCTCCCTCTAGCTCAACCGAGCGAAACCGTTGCCGCCGATCAGCGCTCGCGTGGCCACAGCCACCCCCTTGCTCCCCTGGCGCGTCCGAGAGCTCCGCCTCGTTCCCCTCTTCCTCCTCACCGAGCCACGTGGTGCCTGAAGCCCCTGGACGCCTCCAACACCGCCGTTCCCCTCGTCAGTCGCCGTGGATCCTCGCCATCGATTCGGGAGCTACCGGGCGTCCCCGACCTCGCTCTCGCGCTCATTGGACTCGTTGTGAGCCCCTGCTCCGAACCCCTCTTCTCCCCCTCACGTTCGCATGCTCTAGCCCCATTCTCCACCATGGCCGAGGCTCGCCGCCGCCGTGCCTTGTCTCCGCCGTGGCTAGAGCCGTTGAAGCTCGAAGCCGAGCACACTATCACGCTCAACGCGTCTCCAGGAGCCCGTAGCCAGCACCAGCTTCTCCCCATGTGCCCCCTAGCGCCAACCCCGACCTCGCCCGAACTCCGGCCACCGCCGCGAGCCTCGCCCCGGCGAGCTCGGGCAGTCTCAACCCGTCCCAACCGCACAAAAAGACGCGGGGCACTCCCAGCTTCACGCTGATGCCTCCGCCGTCCCTTTTGGTCGTCGGAACAGGAAACCCGCACCTGCACCGCCGCGTTCAGCCTCGCCAGAGGCTAAACGCCGGCAAGTTGACCCCGCTGACCCCGTTTGACCACGGGTGGGCCAGTTTGACCCTTGGGTCAATGACAGGTAGGGCCCAGCCCTGCTGACTAATTAGGATTAGTACTAGTTAATATTTTAGTTAACTAATTACACTGACACGCGGGACCTGATGAAGCTATGTACCTAGGGTAGGGGCACGGACCCGTCCAAAGAGCCCTACCCAAGGACATTCCTAGAAGAAGTCACCTTTCAATCGACTTGAAGGTATCCCACTCGACGGGTTCAAGACACTCGACCAAGAAGCTATCACTCGACCATGAAGTTAGCCACTCGACCGCAAGGAGATCTGAAGTCACTCTGCAGGCAAACGGTCGGGTATTAAGTAGTCTTTATGGTCATTATAACACTTATGAGGGGCGTTACCAGTAACGCCCAACCTTAAATGTACCTTAAACCCTGCATTACTGAGGGCAGGAGGGGGCCGGCGAACTCTATATAAGCCACCCCCCTCCTCAGTATGAAGGGTTCGCACCCCTGTTATTCACACGCATAAAATCCAATCGACCGCCTCCGGGCACCGAGACGTAGGGCTGTTACTTCCTCCACGAAGGGCCTGAACTCGTAAACCTCGTGTGCTTACAACTCCCCAATAGATAAGATCTACCCTCTCCATAAACACCCCCCTACATCACTGTCAGAGTTAGAACCACGACAGTTGGCGCCCACCATGGGGCAGGAGTCTTAGCGCCTTGTTGGAGAAGTTGCGATCTTTTCCGATCCATTCGATCATGGTTTCCTGCGGAGTTTTGGTGGAGGGCCGCAAGATCCGTCTCGGTGCGCTCACGTTCATCGCCGACGACTCCGCCTGGCTTCAGGAGGCGCCGCTCGACATCGACGCGCTCCCCATCCGCGGTGCGACGCACTTCCGCGCATGCATTCGTGGCGTCCTCCTGCGACAGCCGTCGACCCAGTATCAGTCGGCCTCTGTGTCGTCTCCCCGCCCCGTCTCCCACCAGCGCAAGCGCTCTGGTCGGTCGAGACTCCAGCGGTGGGTGAGGCATGCCGTGGCCCGCCAGTCGGCAGCCCCACAAGTCACGGCAATCGAGCCCGACGAATCCCTCTGCGGCTTGTTTGACTGGCTCCGCGGAGACCGCATCCGAGTGCGACAGCAGCTACCCGACGGCTGAGGTTCTGGCTGTCGATGGAACACACAGTCCTCCCGGTTTCCCTCGCGCTGATGGAGGCGCGGGTGGGGGCGACCCGTCGCATCCCCACGTTGAGTATATCCCCAAACCTCTCACGTCCTTGCAGCGAGAGGAGCTTCGCCGCCGGAACATGGATGCGCTCCACACTCCTATGGTCGGAGAAACCCCCGAGGCCCGGGCCTTGGAGGACGCGCGCTTGGCTAACCTGGCCGAGCGCACTTGACTGGAGAATCTCCAGTGAATACTCGACAAGCAAGCGCGTCAGCGAGCTCCCGAGTCCAGTCGACGTCAGCAAGCTCCAGAGTCCAGTCGGCGTCAGCTCTTCCCGCCGCCACAGGTACACCGAACCCCAGTTCAGAATTTGGCCGCTGCGGCCCGTATAGCAGAATCAATTCAGCCCTCCCAGTAGGAGGCTGGCAGGGGCTTGTTGCAGATCAGAGCGTTGCTTCGGGCGGCGGGAAACCAGAATTCCGCTGTCTCTCAGTCGCGGAACAGAATCCACAGTCGATCCGTTGCAACAGATACAGTCCAGTCGGCTCACAGCCCGAGATCGCCCCCGAGGCGTGAGGGACGTGGTGACCGGCATGATCAGTACAGAAGGAATGAGCAATATGATCACCGAGTCGATCGTGATGATCAACGTCGCGTGCCAACCCCTCCCCCGAGGAGTGGGTCGTATGCGCCTCGACGGCAAGATGACAGACGCCCTAATAGTGTTGGGCAGAGGATTCCAGTTGACCCCAGGGACCCAGGCTTTGATGCGAGATCCATCCTCGTTCAAGGCTTGGTTGACAGGAACAGAGCTCATCGAGAAGGCCACAACAGAGATGCGCCTGCCAACAGCAGAGTACGTGCTTCGGGGCCGGAGTGTTTCAGTCGAGCCATCAGAGCCGCAGTGATCCCCCCAACTTCAGGCTGGCGACTGGAGTCAGCAAGTTCACCGGTGAATCTAAGCCTGACACTTGGCTCGAAGATTACCGAGTGGCTGTGCAGATTGGCGGTGGCAATGATGAGGTGGCCATGAAGCATTTGCCTCTCATGTTAGAAGGCTCAGCCAGAGCATGGCTGAATCAGTTGGCACCCAGCAGCATCTACACTTGGGAGGACCTCTCCCGAGTGTTTGTCACAACCTTTGAAGGAACCTGCAAGCGACCTGTAGGCCTTACAGAGTTGCGGTCCTGCGTACAGAAGCCGAATGAAACACCGAGGGATTACATCCAGAGGTGGATCACACTGCATCACACGGTTGAGAACGTGCCAGACCATCAAGCAGTTTGTTTCTTCAAGGAAGGCGTTAAATACAGAGAGTTGAATCTGAAGTTCGGTCGAACTGGAGAAATGTCTCTGAATCAGATGATGGAGATTGCCACCAAGTACGCTAATGGTGAAGATGAAGACCGACTCCGAAGCGGCAAGCTCAAGGCAGTCGCCCAAGAAACCGGAGGAAACTCCAGTCGGAAACAGAAGCGGAAGGCCGAGCCAGGCGCTCCTGGGGAGGCCCTGGCCGTAGCCCAGGGAAACTTCAAGGGAAAACCCAAGGCCACCTGGAAGCCCAAGAAAGTCAAAGATCAAGATGGGAATGATGTTTTGGATCTGCCATGTCACATCCACACCAAGAAAGATGAAGAGGGTAATTTTATTTACCCAAAGCATACCACTCGACAGTGCCGGCTCCTGATCCAGCAGTTTCAGGGCAAGCAGCCCAAGGATAAAGAAAAAGAGCCAGACAGGGTTGAGGACAAGGATGATAGTGATGATGGATACCCCCAGGTCAATTCCACCCTGATGATTTTTGCCGATGTCGAAAGCAAAAGTCGACTGAAAGTCATTAACCGTGAGCTGAGCATGGTTGCTCCGGCAACACCCAGTTACCTGAAGTGGTCTCAGACTTCCATCACATTCAACCAGTCTGATCACCCGACGCACATTGCCACCCCTGGGAGGCAAGCTTTGGTGGTCGACCCAGTTGTCGAAGGCACTCGACTGACCAAAGTCCTGATGGGTGGTGGCAGTGGCCTGAACATACTGTACGCCGAAACTTTGAAGGGAATGGGCATTCCGATGTCCAGACTCAGTACTAGCAACATGAGCTTCCACGGAGTCATTCCTGGCAAGAAGGCCGAATCACTCGGCCAGATTGCTCTTGATGTGGTTTTCGGTGATTCAAAGAATTACCGCAAGGAAAAGTTGACATTCGAGGTTGTGGACTTCCAAAGTGCTTATCATGCCATTTTGGGCAGGCCAGCTTATGCACGCTTCATGGCTCGACCATGTTACGTGTATCTCAAACTGAAGATGCCTGGCCCCAAAGGTGTGATCGCTGTTACAGGCAACCGAAAGAAAGCAGAAGAGTGTTTTCAGGAAGGCTCAAAGATCGCTGATGCTCAGATGGCAGTGGTCGAGCTGCAAGAGTACCAGAAGACTGCTGATCCGAGTGACTTGCTATGAGCCAAGAAGCCTGCTTCAGAATCAGCTTTTCAGTCGTCCGGTGAAACAAAGCCAGTCCACATTCACCCGACCGACCCCGATGCTGCCCCGACTCACATCTCAACGACGCTCGACTCCAAATAGGAAGAAGCGCTCGTCCAGCTCCTCCGTGAGAACTGGGACATCTTCGCATGGAAACCCTCTGACATGCCTGGAGTTCCCAAAGGGCTGGCTGAGCACCGTCTACGAGTTGACCCGAAATTCAAGCCCGTGAAGGAACATCTTCGACGGTCCGCCGTCCAGAAGAAGCAAGCCATTGGCGAGGAGGTGGCTCGACTCTTAGCAGCAGAGTTCATCCGAGAGATTTACCACTCCGAGTGGCTCGCCAATGTCGTCATGGTCCCCAAGAAGGACAAGTCACTTCGCATGTGCATTGATTTCAAACATATCAATCGGGCCTGCCCGAAAGATCATTTTCCTCTCCCTCACATCGACCAAATAGTCGACTCGACTGCGGGGTGCGAGAGATTGTCTTTTCTAGATGCCTATTCCGGGTACCATCAGATCCGTCTGTATGGACCTGACGAGATCAAAACAGCTTTCATCACTCCATTCGGATGCTTTTGTTACGTCACCATGCCGTTCGGCCTCAAGAATGCCGGAGCCACGTTCATGAGAATGATTCAGAAGTGTTTACTCACTCAAATCAGTCGGAACATGGAGGCATACATGGATGATATTGTGGTCAAGTCACGGAAAGGTTCCGACCTGCGGACTGACCTTCCTGAAACCTTTTCCAACCTCAGGAGGTATGATATCAAGCTCAATCCATCAAAGTGCACATTTGGGGTTCCAGGTGGAAAGTTACTCGGTTTCCTCATTTCCGAACGAGGGATCGATGCCAATCCTAAAAAAGTTGGCACCATACTCCGGATGAAGCGTCCTGTATGCCTGCACGATGTCCAAAAGCTTACAGGCTGCTTTGCCGCTTTAAGTCAATTCATTTCCCGTCTCGGTGAGAAGGCGTTGCCTCTTTACCGACTGATGAAGAAGTCTGACAAGTTCGAGTGGACTCTAGAAGCTGACGCAGCATTTGCAGAGCTCAAAGCTCTTCTCTCCACCCAGCCGGTGCTCGCTGCCCCAATCAGCAAAGAGCCTCTGCTGCTTTACATTGCAGCCACAGGACAAGTTATCAGTATAGTACTTACGGTCGAGCGGGAAGAAGAAGGAAAGGCCTTGAGAGTTCAGCGCCCAGTCTATTATGCGTCTGAAGTTTGACCCCTTCAAAACAAAGATACCCTCACTACCAGAAGCTTGTATATGGGATTTACATGACCACGAAGAAGGTTGCGCATTACTTCTCTGACCACTCCATTACAGTCGTCAGCGACGCCCCACTATCAGAGATTCTGCATAACAGAGATGCAACTGGTCGAGTGGCCAAGTGGGCGATTGAACTCCTTCCCTTAGATATCAAGTTTGAAGCAAAGAAGGCTATCAAGTCCCAAGCAATCGCAGATTTCATCGCTGAGTGGATTGAGTAGCAACTTCCGACTCAAGTTCACTCGGAGCACTGGACCATGTTCTTCGATGGATCTAAGATGCTGAATGGTTCCGGTGCTGGCGTAGTCCTAGTCTCCCCCCGAGGAGATAAGCTCAGATATGTTCTCCAAATTCACTTCGATTCCTCCAATAATGAAGCAGAATATGAAGCACTCTTGTATGGGTTGCGCATGGCCATTTCACTTGGCGTCCGTCGCCTCATGGTCTATGGCGACTCAGATTTGGTGGTTAATCAAGTGATGAAGGAGTGGGACGTCAGAAGTCCGGCAATGACTGGTTATTGCAATGCAGTGAGAAAGCTAGAAAAGAAATTCGAGGGGTTAGAGCTTCATCACATCCCCCGACTGAAAAATCAGGCAGCTGACGATTTGGCAAAGATAGGCTCCAAGAGAGAAGCCATTCCCAGCAATGTGTTCCTAGAACACATTCACTCGCCGTCAGTCCAAGAGGATCCATTTACAGAAGAAGCCCCGCAGCCGAAAAGTGCCACGGATCCGACTGAAGTCGAAGTTCCTGCTGTGGTCGACCTTATCATGGAGGTCTTGGCAATCACTCCCGACTGGACAATGCCGTACATCGCGTATATCCTAAGGAAAGAACTCCCGGAAGACGAGGAAGAGGCTCGACAGATCGTTCGCCGATCCAAGGCCTTCACAGTCATAAAGGGACAGTTGTACAGAGAGAGCGCGACTGGAATCGGTCAGAAGTGCATAACACCAGAAGAAGGTCATATAATCCTTGATGATATCCACTCGGGGACCTGTGGCCACCATGCGTCCTCTCGGACCATTGTGGCTAAAGCATACCAAGCGGGATTTTACTGGCCAAGAACAAATGAGATGGCAAAAGAGATAGTCGACAAGTGTGGAGGGTGCCAGTTCTACTCCAACATGTCACACAAGCCTGCATCAGCCCTGAAGACCATTCCACTCATCTGGCCCTTTGCTGTCTGGGGACTGGACATGGTTGGTCCACTGAGAACGGGCAGGAGCGGTTTCACTCATGTGCTTGTGGCAGTCGACAAGTTTACCAAATGGATCGAAGCTAAGCCCATCAAGAATCTTGATGCTTGCACTGCTATCAGTTTTGTCAGAGGGCTAACATTCAGATATGGAGTCCCGCATAGCATCATCACTGACAATGGGTCAAACTTTGATTCAGACAAGTTCAGAGCTTTTTGCGCCTCTCAAGGCACTCGAGTCGACTACGCATCGGTCGCCCATCCCCAGTCGAATGGACAAGCTGAGAGAGCAAATGGTCTGATTCTCAAAGGACTAAAGCCTCGACTGATGCGTGATCTCAAGCACGCGACAGGTGCTTGGGTCGACAAGCTTCCGTCAGTTCTGTGGGGATTAAGGACCACCCCTAACCGGTCGACTGGAAGAACTCCATTCTTTCTAGTCTACGGAGCCGAAGCAGTACTGCTAAGTGATCTACTTCACAACGCACCCCGAGTCGAACTTTACACGGAAGATGAAGCAGAACAAGCCCGGCAAGACGCAGTCGACCTCCTAGAAGAAGAAAGAGAGATGGCCATGATCATATCGACCATTTATCAGCAAGACTTGCGTCGATTCCACGCCAGGAATGTCAAGAGTCGAGCCTTCCAAGAAGGAGATTTGGTCCTCCGAGTGGATCCA
Organism: Triticum urartu; assembly: GCF_003073215.2. Lineage (NCBI taxonomy): Eukaryota > Viridiplantae > Streptophyta > Magnoliopsida > Poales > Poaceae > Triticum > Triticum urartu. Next base: position 534,689,141 of record NC_053023.1, on the reverse strand, counting down.
CAGAAGCCCCACAAGCTTGCTCCTACTTGGGAAGGCCCCTTCATCGTCACCAGAGTCCTCCACAATGGAGCGTACCACCTATACAATGTTGATCGCCAGATCGACGAGCCGCGAGCTTGGAATGCAGAACTACTCCGCCCCTTTTACACTTAACTTCTCCTTTGGACGGGATGTAATAAGAAAAAATTTCTGCAGTTCATTTTTATCAAAGACAAGAGTGTTCCAATAATTGCTGTCACTTTTGTTTGCGTGCGAAATCCCCCAGTGGGTGACTTAGCTGCGAATCCATTTCGCCTAAGTTTGAAAAATCCTACCGAGTGGAGAGCCAGACTCCCACTCGGGGGCTTAGCTGCAGCCCAGTGCTTGCCTAAGTGTTCAAAAATCCTACCGAGTGGAGAGCCAGACTCCCACTCGGGGGCTTAGCTGCAGTCCAGTACTCGCCTAAGTTCTCCCTCTAAGAGACTTAGCTGCAGTCAGCACTCGCCTAAGTTTGAAAAAAATCCTACCGAGTGGAGAGCAATCCTCCCACTCGGGGGCTTAGCTGCAGTCCAGTACTCGCCTAAGTTCTCCCACTTAGAGACTTAGCTGCAGTCAGACACTCGCCTAAGTTTGAAAAAATCCTACCGAGTGGAGAGAAATCCTCCCACTCAGGGGCTTAGCTGCAGTCCAGTACTCGCCTAAGTTCTCCCACTTAGAGACTTAGCTGCAGTCAGACACTCGCCTAAGTTTGAAAAAATCCTACCGAGTGGAGAGCAATCCTCCCACTCAGGGGCTTAGCTGCAGTCCAGTACTCGCCTAAGTTCTCCCACTTAGAGACTTAGCTGCAGTCAGGCACTCGCCTAAGTTTGAAAAAATCCTACCGAGTGGAGAGCAATCCTCCCACTCGGGGGCTTAGCTCCAGTCCAGTACTCGCCTAAGTTCTCCCAGTAAGAGACTTAGCTGCAGTCAGGCACTCGCCAAAGTTTGAAAAAATCCTACCGAGTGGAGAGCAATCCTCCCACTCGGGGGCTTAGCTGCAGTCCAGTACTCGCCTAAGTTCTCCCAGTAAGAGACTTAGCTGCAGTCAGGCACTCGCCTAAGTTTGAAAAAATCCTACCGAGTGGAGAGCAATCCTCCCACTCGGGGGCTTAGCTGAAGTCCAGTACTCGCCTAAGTTCTCCCACTCAGAGACTTAGCTGCAGTCAAGCACTCGCCTAAGTTTGAAAAAATCCTACCGAGTGGAGAGCAATCCTCCCACTCGGGGGCTTAGCTGTAGTCCAGTACTCGCCTAAGTTCTCCCACTTAGAGACTTAGCTGCAGTCAGGCACTCGCCTAAGTTTGGAAAAATCCTACTGAGTGGAGAGCAATCCTCCCACTCGGGGGCTTAGCTGCAGTCCAGTACTCGCCTAAGTTCTCCCAGTAAGAGACTTAGCTGCAGTCAGGCACTCGCCTAAGTTTGAAAAAATCCTACTGAGTGGAGAGCAATCCTCCCACTCGGGGGCTTAGCTGCAGTCCAGCGCTCGCCTAAGTGTTTAAAATCCTACTGAGTGGAGAGCAAACCTCCCACTCGAGGGCTTAGCCGCCAATCCGCAAGAAGTTACACCACAAATACAAAGTTATTCCGAGTGAAGATCAAGTTCCACTCGACAGATCAAACCATGAAGATATTCAACAAGAAATCAAGTTCGGATAAAGCCTAAAAGGTCAAAGTACTCGAGCCCTCGGCTCGGCAGAGTTTAACTGTTACACATCCACTCGGCATTCCGAGGCAAATTTAAGGCAGAGTTTAACGGTTACAAATCCACTCGGCATTCCGAGGCAAATTTAAGGAGAAGCATAAAAGTTTTTCATTCCTCAGAGGGAGGACTGGAAGGGGCGACAAACTCATCCAAGTCGATCCCGTCTGCAATACGAGTGGCAGCAGCAATGAAAGTCTCCATGAAGTCTTGAAAGTTGTGCTTCTTGGTATTGGCAACTTGGATGGCGGCCAGCTTCTCTTCTCGCGCCTCCTTGCAATGGACGCGGACCAGAGACAGAGCCACATCAGCGCCACACCGAGCGGAAGACTTCTTCCACTCCTGCACTCGGTCAGGGATTCCGTTAAGACGAGTCATCAAAGACTCGAGATCGTTTTGGAGCGTAGCCTCTGGCCAAAGTGCCGGGTCGATCCGTGACATGGCAACCTTCAGTCGAGCCAAGTTGTCCACGACGCCGTCAATGTGAGATTCTAGTCGGAGCAGATTCATGGCAGCTTCATCTTTCACGGGAGAATTGATTGGATCCAAACCTGTTTCGATCCGCCCAGTCTCCTCTTCAAAGTTCTGGCAAAACTCTGCATACACGATCCAAGGATAAGTCAATTTTCATAGACTGAGTCGACACAAAAAAAACCAGTACGGAACTGAATGTGCACCTTCAAGCTTGAGGTACAACTTCTTGGCGAGGCTCCTCAAGTAGCTCTCCAGGTCGTCCCTCCTGCGAGCGATGCCTTCCATCTTCTCGTTCAGAGTGAGATTCTCCTTCTTCCAACGTGAGCACTCCCTGTTGGCTTCATTCAGAGCGGTCTTCAGCTTGGTATTCTCTTATTCTAATTGGCCGACCGAAGCCAGCTTCTGTTCAGCCAGAGCGGTCTTGTCATCAGCCTCCTTACGGGCAGCAGCCAGGTCCTGATCCTTCCTCGCCAGAGCTTCGCTCAGTTCTCCTGCAAAGAAATGATGGTTGATTCGGAAATAGCAGAGGGGTACTCAAGCCTAAAAACTAACCAGTCGACAAAGACGTCTTACCTGCGGCGCCGTCTCTGACCTTCTGCAGCACTGTTCTGGCCAGCTCCAGATCAAGGTTCAGTTGAATCTTCTGCTTCTCCAACTCAGTATAGCAAGCTACAAGTTCGCAGGATTTCTGTAAAAAGAAAAAATCAGACGACAGACGTCCAAGATAAGTTGCTTCCGAGTAACTAAGAGACAATGGTGACGTTTCTAAGACCACAGCCGAATCAAAAACATTCGACAGAGGGGTCGACTGCCCGCAGTCGACCGGATATAGTTCCATTCGACATGGCCTGACTAGACCGAGTGAAGAAATACAGCTACAACAACACAATGTAAAGACTACAGTCGACTGCCAGCAGTCCACCGTAGTCTCGGGGACTACACCCAGTGGGTGCACTTAGCGTGCCCCACTCATCCAAGAATTGGCAGACACACCCAGTGGGTGTACAGATACAAAGATCTTCAGAAAAGAGATTCTTCAAACAACATATCATAACAGACCAAGTGTTGAGTCGACTAACCTAGACATTGCTTTGAAGAGCCGAGCTCGCGTCATAGGCGGCTTGGCTGGCCTCCCGAGCCACCTTCACTTGCTCCATCATAATCCCCACCTGGCGTATAGCCTCTTTCGCAGCAGACGCTTGGTCCTCAGGGGCGGGGTACGCGGCAAAAAGCGAAGGCGGATCCGTAGTCGACGCCGAAGGCCGCATGCTCGTCAAAGGAATGGCAAAACTCACAGAAGCCCGAGTGGTGTCACCACCATCCCGAGCCACGGCCTCAGACGCTGGAGCAGGTTGGGGGGTCTTGTCAGCCGACGCCTTCTTGTTCCTCCTCATTCTCAGCGGTTCGTTGTCGTCGTCATCCGGGAGGTCGATAACATGAGGAGGAGCTGCAAGAGAAACAGTCAATCAACCAGAGTTGCAATAAATGTTCAGTCGACTCAAAGCAGAATGTCAGTAATCGTACTAGGGTTGGAGGTAACGGCGTCCTCCATCTCTTGGTCGTCGTCCTTGGCGGAGACCTCAGAAGTAGCAGCGCTGCAAGTCTCGAAAATCATTCAGTTGGCTCAATGAATCGACCAAGGATCTGTCCACGGTCAACGAAGGAAAGAAAGTTTTGTTATTACCCGGAAATAGTTGGGACAGCTATCTTCATCTTGGGCAGAGCCTTGGGTGGCTTGGACAGCGTCACGCGTGGGTGCTTGGGAGCCTTCCCAGTCGGCGTAGGAGAAGAGGTCCGAGGGCGTTTCGACGACTGCCCAACGGAAGCAGTCGCCTTGTCGCGTTCCTACGCCGGATCATGTGCGAGCTTGGATCGCCTCTCCGGGCGGGGGGGGGGGGGGGGGGGGGGGGGGGGGGGGGGGGGGGGGGGGGGGGGGGGGGTTTGGCCTCCTCCTCCTCCTCTTCGCTGGAGTCGACGTCGGCGCCTCCCTCTCGTTCTCCGTCGGACTCCCACTCACCCTGGTCGTCTCCACTCTCGCCCCCGCTCGCCTCCCCTTCCTCAATCGGCTCCTGTGCCCTGTTGGGCGTCGAGTACATCTCGGTAGTCGCCTGGAAAACAACAGACAAGACGAAAGTCAATCGACCAACTCAAAGAAGACCAATGCGGAAAACAAGATTTCAGTCGGGAGCATAAAGACATACCTGGTCCACTTCATACGAGTTGTCGAGTGGAATCACCCTCCTGGCTCCTCGGGGGTTGTCTTTGTTCCCCGTGATGCTTGACAGCCACCCCTCCAGCATCTTGTCGGTGACCTCCTCCGGGTGGATCCGAGTGGTGTCGTCGAGACCCGAGTACAACCACATCGGGTGGTCACGGGCCTGGAGCGGTTGGATGCGCCTCTGGAGGAAGACCTCCAGCAGGTCCATCCCAGTCACACCTTCACGGACAAGCTCAACCACTCGACCGGCCAGCACTTTGACTTGGGCCCTTTCTTCCGGCGTCACTTTCAGAGAAGCAGGATTTTCGGCTCGGTCGAGAGAGAAAGGCGGAAGACCAGTCGACTGTCCTGGGGTCACCTAGTCCTGACAGTAGAACCAGGTCGCCTGCCAGCCGCGGACCGACTCCTGGAAAGTGATAGATGGAAAACAGCTCTTCCCCCTCGTCTGGATCGCCAGGCCCCCGCACAACTGGATCACCTGCGTCCTCTCGTCACTCGACTTGGCCTTCTTGACCGATTGAGAACGGCAGGTAAAGATGTGCTTGAAAAGTCCCCAATGGGGGCGGCAACCCAGGAAAGCCTCACACATGGAGATGAAAGCAGCAAGGTATACAACGGAGTTGGGAGTGAAGTGGTGGAGCTGCGCTCCGAAGAAGTTCAGGAAACTCCGGAAAAAAGGATGGGGCGGCAGAGAAAACCCTCGATTGATGTGGGTAGCTAGGAGCACGCACTCACCGTCGCGGGGCTGAGGTTCGATCTCCTTCCCCGGGAGACGCGCAGCTTCATGGGGAATGACTCCCCCCTCGACCATGTCGTCGAGATCCTCTTGCCGGATCACCGACGGCATCCAATCGCCCTGGATCCAACCCCGGGGCAGAGCGGACCTTGAGGAGGATCCGCCCCGAGCAGACCTCTTCCCCTTCCCCTGCGCCGCCGCCTTCTTCGTGCGCTCCAGAGCAGATGTCTTGTCCTTCGCCATCGTCGCCGTCAAGTCTCACACAGGTCTGCGGCGCTAAGGTGAGAGCGGAGGTGGCGGAAGGGCTTGCGAAGGGAGAGAGGAAGAAGAAAGGAGAAGAACGCGCACTGCTTGGAAACCCCGAGCCGACAACTTATAAGGGGCCGCTCCCGAGTGGATGACTGGTAGGCCCAGGCTATCCAGTCAAATCCCGCAGCAGACGCACGCGCAGTACGTGGCGAAAAAGGCGACATGGAGATCGAGGAGCTTCCACTTTATCGCTTCCGATTACTGCGGCCGCCCCCGTCCCGCGCGCTTCCCGAAATCGAAATCCCACGACATCCGCGGGCTGCAGAACAACTTGTTAAAACAGAAGACCCCGCTCGCATCGACACTCGGTATGTCACAAGTAAAGAAATTCACTCGATGAAAGGCCTGGAATGGATCAAGGCGACTGAAAGAGGTTGATAACGTCATCCGTGACGATTGGCCCAAAACGAGGCTCTCATGTAGCCCAAAGAACTAGTCGGCAAGGTCCCCAACTCTTTCCCCACTCTAACCTCGATCCATTCGGGGGCTAATGATGAAGCTATGTACCTAGGGTAGGGGCACGGACCCGTCCAAAGAGCCCTACCCAAGGACATTCCTAGAAGAAGTCACCTATCAATCGACTTGAAGGTATCCCACTCGACGGGTTCAAGACACTCGACAAAGAAGCTATCACTCGACCATGAAGTTAGCCACTCGACCGCCAGGAGATCTGAAGTCACTCTGCAGGCAAACGGTCGGCTATTAAGTAGTCTTTATGGTCATTATAACACTTATTAGGGGCGTTACCAGTAACGCCCAACCTTAAATGTACCTTAAACCCTGCATTACTGAGGGCAGGAGGGGGCCGGCGAACTCTATATATGCCACTCCCCTCCTCAGTATGAAGGGTTCGCACCCCTGTTATTCACACGGATAAAATCCAATCGACCGCCTCCGGGCACCGAGACGTAGGGCTGTTACTTCCTCCGCGAAGGGCCTGAACTCGTAAACCTCGTGTGCTTACAACTTCCCAATAGCTAAGATCTAGCCTCTCCATACACACCTCCCTACATCACTGTCAGAGTTAGAACCACGATAGGACCCACTGTCAGGCTTGACCTGGACCGAGCCGTTGACCTGCTAACGTCATGATGATGTCAGGCTGACGCAGTAATCCTTTTCTAGATTTTAAATAAATTAGAAATGATTTGTTTAAGTCAGAAAATATCCAAAACTTTGAAAAAGCATAGAAATTCAACCGTTACTCCAAATAAGATAAATTATATATGAAAAATAATCAAAAAAATCCAAAGAATCTGAATATGGCATTTTCATGCATGTTTGAAATAGTTAACATCACTGAATAGGCAAATTCATGATTATGGAATAAATGGTAATTAGTTTTGGAGTTGGAATTTGCTATAGGTTTGAATTCCACTTCAATGAACATGACTAACTGTTGCATTAGGTCAATTCAGTACTTTAATGTGACATATCATTCATATGATTGTGCATTGCATTGATTGTGGTTCCTTTTGTGTTTGCCGGTGTTTGTTCCCCATCAGTAAACGTATGCTCCGACGATGAGTTCGATGACACCGATGAAGAACTATACTATCTTCAAAAATTCCAGGCAAGCAAAACCCCCTTGTTCATTCTGATACAATCCCACTCTCTCGCCCCTGCTCTCTTTTACTACATTAGGACAACAACGATTCAACTGTTACATGCTGCGGTAGTTGAACCCCTTATCCTCTGCATGACCTGTCATTGCCACAGTAAATAGATGAAACCCACTAGCATGAGTAGGAGTTGTTTGAGCCCTGATGTACCTACTCATTCCTGCTTGTTTGTCATGCCTGCTACTGCTTAGAGTTGAGTCTGGTCTGATTCATCGGGAATGAATTGGAACGTGGTGAACATGTCCTACCGTTGAGATCTAAGTGTGTGAACACGATTTGGTAAAGGTAGCGGTGAGAGGCCATGTAGGAGTACATGGTGGGTTGTCTCATTGCAGCCATCCTCAGGAACTGAGTCATGTGTTTGTGATCCATGAACAGTTACTACCACATATTGGGTTCCGGTAACTCGGCCCCTCTCGGCTTATTAATCAACTCGATCTCTGTCCAGGAGTTGCAACTAGTTTCTGGTGTTTGTAGGTAGTGTTAGTAGTCTACCAAGTGGCACCCGGTATAGGTGGGCTTGGGACAGACTAGGCACCGTGGCACAGTGTACCAAGTGGCACCCGGATGGTGGGCTTGGGAACCCTGCTCACATCGTTTGGGGCCGTGAGCGACACCCCGGCCGGATCTCCTTGCGGATGGAACCCGAATAGGCGATAAACCTGGACTAGAGACTTGGTGGTTAGTCAGGTCATGGCCGACTCCCTCGCCCGGCTTCCGCTTGAAGGTTGCCGAGGTACATGACGTGTACAGGGCTATAAGTGGCAAAAGCGTGTGTGAAGAAGTACACCCCTGCAGTTTTATCATTATCTATTCGAATAGCCGGATTCCTCGGATATGGAAACTTGGAGCCCTTGCATAGTTCATAGACAAGTGAAAGTGGATACTCTAAAATGCGCAAGATAAGCGTGAGTGCTATGGATGGCCTTCTCGTAGGGAGACGGGAGTGGATCCATAGTGGTGTATTGATATGGTGAATATGTGGACTCGTGTGCGCCACCTCAAAAGAGTTACTTGCAGTCGTAGTTTAGGATAGCCACCGAGTCAAAGCTGGCTTGCTGCAGTTAAACTCCACCACCCCCTTTATTGATACCGATGCATTTGTAGCTAGTTCTGATGTAAGTCTTGCTGGGTACATTTGTACTCACGTTTGCCTATTTTATGTTTTTGCAGAGAGACGTCAGTCTCGCTAGTAGTTCCGTGTGGACTTCGACGTTTAGCTTGATACCTCAGCTACGATCTTGTGCCCTCGGCGGGATCTGGTAGATAGTCAGGCTTCTCAGCCTTTTTCAGTTGTAGTTGTCTGTACTCAGACATGTTAAGCTTCCGCTTGTGCTTTGACTTGTATGCTCTGATTGTTGGGCCATGAGACCCATCTTTGTAATATCTCGCTCCTCGGAGCCTAATAAATAAATACTTGAGTCGTAGAGTCTTGTTGTGATGCCATGTTTTATTTACATATATCGAGCATATTGTGTGTGTGATTGAAATGCTTGGTATGTGTGGGATCCGACAATCTAATTGTTTATTCTTGGCAGCCTCTCTTATGGGGAAATGTAGTCTAATGCTTCCATGAGCCATAGTAGTCCGCTACAGCCCGGTTCACCGGAGTCCTGCTAGCCCAGCACTACTGCTCAGGACACTTGATTGGCCGGCATGTGTTTCACTTCTTTCCTGTGTCTGTCCCTTCAGGGAAATGTCACGCGGTGACATCCGGAGTCCTGCCTAGCCTGCTACAGCCCGGGTTACCGGAGTCCTGTTAGCCCAGTGCTACAGCCCGGATTCACGCGCTGCTGACCGACATGCTCGAAGTTGATTCATGTATGCCTGTCTCCATGGTTTAGTGCCGCTTTGGGTTCACGACTAGCCATGTCGGCCCGGGTTCTCTGTCATATGGATGCTAGCGACACTATCATATACGTGAGCCAAAAGGCGCAAACGGTCCCGGGCCAGGTAAGGTGGCACCCGTGGGAATACCGTGCGTGAGGCAGCAAAGTGATATGATGTGCTACATGCTAGATCGGTGTGACTTAGGATCGAGGTCCTGACATCTCCCATTCGCCTTTTTCAGGGACACGGGGGTGGGATGAGGAGCTGGGAGTGTCAGCCATGTTGGAATGGATTTTCCTGGCGCGCTTAGAGGATTTTTCCGTGTGGTGCTAAATGGATTTGAGATTCAATCTCTTTAAATAGACGTTCCTCCTTAATGGCCGGGGTGTTATGTGTAAAATTACCCTGACCTCTCGCCTTCGCTCGATACATGGAAACTAACGTTGCTGATACATAGAAACTGAGGGGTTCGACATTAAATGGGTGGACGAATACATCCATTGTTGAGGAAATCGTTAACTGGTAGCTGCTCGGTCGGCTGGTGAGTAGGGGATTAATAGGCTAATCGGCAAGTTAATCGGCCATTTAATCAATTAATCGGACGATTTATCGGGTAATCGGCTACTCGGGGACCCTATGAGTAGGGATTAATCGGCAAGTTAACTGGTTAATCGGATGAATTCTTGAGCAAGGAATACATCATTCTGAAGTCATCGGAGGAAGAACCTGCCTTGCAATGCCGAAGACAATCTACACGCCGGACACCTCGTCATTGAAGTCTGGTTCGGGCGCTACTGAGGGAGTCCTGGACTAAGGGTCCTCGGGCGTCCGACCTGTTAGCCATGGGCCGGACTGTTGGGCTGTGAAGATACGAAGACCGAAGACTCTACTCGTGTCCGGATAGGGCTCTCCTTGGCGTGGAAGGCAAGCTTGGTGATCAAATATGAAGATTTCCTTTCTCTATAACCGACTTTATGTAACCCTAGATCCCTCTAATGCCTATATAAACCGGGGGTTAGGTCCGTAGACGGACAATCATCATAGTCAGACCAACTAGGCTTCTAGGGTTTAGCCATTACGATCTCGCGGTAGATCAACTCTTGTAATACTCATATTCATCAAGATCAATCAAGTAGGAAGTAGGGTATTACCTCCATAGAGAGGGCCCGAACATGGATAAACATTGTGTCCCCCATCTGCTGTTACCATCGATCCTAAACGCACAGTTCGGGACCCCCTACCTGAGATCCGCAGGTTTTGACACCAACAACCGTCAATAAGGACTCTAATGAGATGGTCTCCGTCGATGATGGGATCGAGTACCAGGGCCGCCAAACCTCCATGACGGATACTAGTTGGGTGGTCCCTGTGATCGAAGGTTATCGGACAAGCTGACCATGGGTTGAATTTTGTGGTGACAGGCTCTACGGCGTAGACGTCCCTTAGTGCACTCTTGCGCTCCCTCTTGGGGATGTGTGTGACATATATCATGTTCATTATTTTCATATCGGGGGAAAATTCTTCTGTCCCCCTGTGTTCGGAGGGCGGGGCTCAACATCATCCTCGCTTTGAGGTCATTTCCCCTTATGTTCGGTATTTAATTTACCGGCCTGTTTAAAAACCCAGCAGTTTCTATTGGTGGGTTTGGCAGGCTTGTCAGGGGTGCCATGAATCTGGCAAGGCCTTTCTACAATTTTGTCCAAATTGGATGGACCGTCTGTATTTCCTTTGAACAGCTTCTTCCGCTGACCGGGTTTGGAGCCGCTAAATCCGGTGTTTACCGCCATATCCTCGGTTTCTTTGTTGTTGTTTTGACGCTTATTTTTGCTACATTGTGGCCTTCATTGCCATCCCTGGCTTCAGAGGTGTCGGGGTCACTAGCGCTGTTGCTTCTATGAGCCAACCAATTATCTTCACCCGCACAGAAGCGGGTCATAAGTATAGTAAGAGCTGCCATAGTTTTCGGCTTTTCCTGACCGAGGTGCCGGGCAAGCCATTCGTCATGGACACTGTGTTTAAATGGCGCTAAGGCTTCAGCGTCCAGACAGTCGAAAATTTGGTTCTTTTTAATTAAGAACCGAGTCCACAGTTTGCGGGCTTGACTCTCCGGGCTGCTGGACTATGTGACTTAGGTCATCAGCATCCGGTGGTTGAACATAAGTGCCCTGAACGTTGTCCGAAAGGCGTCCTCTAAGTCCTCCTAGCTTCCAATGGAGTTCTCTGGGAGGCTATTCAACCAGTGTCGTGTTGGCACTTTTAGCTTTAGAGGAAGGTATTTAATGGCGTGGAGGTCATCATCGCGAGCCATGCGAATGTGGAGAAGAAAATCTTCAATCCATACAGCGGGATCTGTCGTTCCATCGTATGCCTCGATGTTTACGGGTTTGAAACCTTCCAGAAACTGGTGCTGCATTACCTCATCGGTACAACACATGGGGTGTGTGGCGCTTCTATATCGGGCAACATCACCATGGAGTTCGGATGACATCCGTGTTCGATTCTCGGCCCGAACTTGGTTATGCTTGTCGCGCCAAGCATGATGGCCATCATCTCGTGTTGGAGCATGTCCCCTTGATTCGTTGATTGATCTGGTCTGGCCGGCTCTATTCTCGAGGTCCCGACGTAAGTCGTACGTGTAGCCCGGAGCCGCTGCCTCTTTGCCTCTACGGCGAGGTGGCGCGGGCTGGTGTTCGGCATAATTAGCCGCTTTGTCCCATCCACATGGTGGTCGATCTGGTTGGTCAGCATGATTGTATTTTGATGGTATTGGCTCAAGGGCCTCATCGTTGAATTGTGGTAGTAGCCTGTGTTTTGGGTAGCTCTTTGTCGGGCGCTCGAGGTTGTATTCTTCGGCAGCCAGGACCTTGGTCCATTTGTCATTGAGCGTGTTCTATTCGGCTTGAAGCTTTTGTTGTTTCTTTTTCAGGCTCCTCGCTGTGGCGATGAGCTATCGGTTGAAGCGTTCTTGTTCAAGGGGTTCCTCTGGCATGATGAAATCTTCGTTACCGAAGCTAACGTCCTCCTCGGGGGCCGCTAGATAGTCACTATATTCCAAATCCTCGTTACTGACAAGTTCGTCAGGGTTGACTTGTCGCTCTTCCCTCTCATCCTGCTCAAACGCAGGCTCGACGGGGTGGTCGGAGTCTTCGGCGTTGTCCGGAGTGTTATTATCTCCAATGTCGGCATTGCTTTCCTTTTCGTGACGCGATTGTGAGCGGCGACGCTGACATCAGTGTTTTGGTTGTGCCTCGACGGGCTTGTCCTCAATCGGATCTTGAGTGCCATCGTCGTCCTTCTTCTCGGGCGTATCCACCATGTACACGTCGTAAGTAGAAGTGGTCGTTCAACGCCCGGTGATAGGTGGGTCTTGGCCTGGTTCGGCTCTGGCATTGTCGTCCATACCATCGATGTCTTCGGAGGAGTAGTCTAGCATGTCGGTTAGGTCATCGACAGTGGCTATTAAATTGGTGGTGGGTGGGACATAAAATTCCCTGCTCTTAGCCCCTAGTTTGGGCTGGGAGTAGTCCGAAGGTGATACTTCTGTGATGGCGAGAAATCACATTAGGTCTAGTGTCTCGTTTAGGAGCGAAAGCTGGATGGGTGTCTGAGGACCTGCGAAGCTAGGTTCGGTGATAACCATTTGACTGAGCTCCATGGAAGCAGACCTCGAGAGATCAGAGTTAACATCCAGAGGCGAGTCCAGATTTCCGGTGATAGTGAGAGTCCCGTTTGACTCTGGGCCTGCTAACAGTATGGTCGCCTCTCGGTTTTCGACAGTGAGCTTCGTAATGGGAGAGAGTCCGGCGGGGTTTATCCTCCCATTTTCAAACTATGGTCCGCTCTGGATCTAAGGCCAGGGTAGGCACGAGAGTCGATCCTTGAGCGGAATCTGATGGTGGACCCGTCGGGCTTCCCTCATGTAGATGAGGAGCAGCGGCCGAGGCCGAGAACCCTTCGAAGATCAAGTCTCCTCATATATCAGTGACGTAGTTCAACCTTCCAAACCTGATCTGGTGACTAGGGGCGTAGCTATCGATCTGCCGAGGTGACCAGTTGAATTGGAACGTAGAGCGAAGCCGCCAAACGCAAAGAGTTGACCAGGGAGAAAAGTCTACTCGGAAACAACATCGTCGCCGATGAGAAATTGAGCCATCGATCCTTCTGTTGACGACATAGTGGAACTCTCAATGAAAGCACCAATGTCGGTGTCAAAACCTGCTGATCTCGGGTAGGGGTCCCGAACTGTGCACCTGAGGATCAGTGGTAACAAGGGACGATGGGGACACAATGTTTACCCAGGTCCAGGCCCTCTTGAAGGAGGTAAAACCCTACGTCCTACTTGATTGTATTCAATGAGTATAGGGGTTACAAGAGTTTATCTACCTCGAGATCATAATGGCTAAACCCTAGTTGTCTAGCCTATGAGAATTATGATGATCTCTACGGACTAACCTCTCTTGTTTATATATACACCGGAGGAGCCTAGGGTTGTACAGAGTCGGTTTGTAAAGAAAGGAAATAACATATTCGGACACCAAACTTGCCTTCCACGCATATAGGAGTCCTACCCGTACACGGGGGAAAGTCTCCAGCTTTGATCTTCATGGCCCATCAGTCTGGCCCATATCAAATAGTCCAGACACTCGAGGACCCCCTAATCCAGGACTCCCACAACACCCACTTAGTTTTATTATTGAATTTTCATATACTTGTAGCTCTCAGTGCATCTATTGTATGGAAATACCTACTCCTTGCATTGACATCAATTGATGGGAATCTCCATTGCCCGTTGATTATCCTCGTCGACGTGAGATTTTCTTCTTTTTGTCTTCTCCACACAACCTCCAACATCATACTCTATTCCACCCATAGTGCTATATCCATGGCTTATGCTCATGTATTGTATTGCGTGAGAGTTGAAAAAGATGAAGTGCATTAAAAAGTATGAACCAATTGCTTGGCTTGTCATCGGGGTTGTGCATCATAAATACTTTGTGTTAAGAAGATGGAGCATGACAAGACTATATGATTTTGTCGGGATAACTTTCTTTAGCGTTGACATTTTGAAAGACATGATTGTTTGTTGGTATGCCTTATTATTGCTTTTATGTCAAACTATAGACTATTGCTTTGATTCGGATCTTTATATTCTTGCCACAAAGATAAATTACATGATGAATGTGATAGGTAGCATTCCACATCAAAATTTCTGTTTTTATCATTTACCTACTCAAGGACGAGGAGGAATTAAGCTTGGGGGTGCTTGATACATCTCCAATGTATCTATAATTTTCTATTGTTCCATGCTAATATAGTATGAATCTTGGAAGTTTTATATGCAATTATATATCATTTTTGGGACTAACCTATTAACCTAGTGCCCAATGCCAGTTACTGTTTTTGCTTGTTTTTGGCTTTTCAGGAAATTAGTATCAAACAGAGTCCAAACGGAGAAAAAACTTTGGGTTAATTTTTTCTGGACCAGAAGGGACCCCTAGAAGGTTCGGGAGAATACCCGAAGAGTCACAAGGGAGCGACAATCTCGGGAGGCGCGCCCTGATGGGGGGGACGCCCTAGGCTTGTGGGCCCCTCGTGGCACCTCTTGACCTAATTGCGCCTCTATAAATTCTCAAATATTCCCCTGACATTAGAGATCCACCCGAAATACTTTTTTCGCCGCCGCGAGTTTCTGTTCTCGTGAGATCCCATCTGGAGGCCTTCTCCGTTACTCTGCCGGAGGGGGAATTCATCATGGAGGTGCTCTACCTCAACCTTGATGCCCTTCTGATGATGCGTGAGTAGTTAACTTCAAACCTACAGGTCCATAGCTAGTAGCTAGATGGCTTCTTCTCTCTCTTTGATCTCCAATACAATGTTCTCCTTGATGTTCTTGGAGATCTATTTGACGTAATGACTTTTTGCGTTGTGTTTGTTGGGCTCTGATGAAATGTGAGTTCAAGATTAGATTTATCCATGAATATTATTTGAGTTTTCTCTGAACTCGTTTATGCATGATTATTATAGCTTCATATTTCTCTTTGATCTATTGATTTGGTTTGGCAAACTAGATTGATTTTTCTTGTAATGGGAGAGGTGCTTTGTACTGGGTTCGATCTTGTAGTGATCAATCCCAATGACAGAAGGGGACATGGCACGTATGTATCATTGCTATTAAGGGTAAAAGGATGGGGTTTGTTCATGCATGAGTTTACTTTGTCTACATCATGTCATATTGCTTAAGGCGTCACTCCGTTCTTTGTGAACTTAATACTCTAGATGCAAGCTGGATAGCGGACGATGTGTGGAGTAATAGTAGTAGATGCAACATCATTTCGGTCTACTTGTTTCGGACGTGATGCCTATATACATGATCATTGCGTTGGATATTGTCATGATTATTCACTTTTCTATCAATTACCCAACAGTAATTTGTTTACCGACCGTATGCAATTTTCAAGAGAGAAGCCTCTAGTGAAAACTATGGCCCCCAGGTCTATTTTCCATCATATTAAAACCAAATTTACCTTGCTGCAATTTTATTTCTTTACTTTGTTTTGTATTTTTATGTGATCTATCTATCTATCTATCACCATACAATTTAATCTTGCAAGCGCCAAGGGATTGACAACCCCTTGTTCGCGTTGGGTGCAAGGATTTGTTATCTTGTGTGTAGGTACTATTAACGAGGTGTTGCATGGTTCTTGAGGGAGTCCTGGATTAGGGGGTCTTCGGGGAGCCGGACTATACCTTCAGCCGGACTCCTGGACTATGAAGATACAAGATTGAAGACTTTGTCCCGTGTCCGGATGGGACTTTCCTTGGCGTGGAAGGCAAGCTTGGCGATGCGGATATTCAAGATCTCCTACCATTGTAACCGACTCTATGTAACCCTAACCCTATCCGGTGTCTATATAAACCGGAGGGTTGTAGTCCGTAGGACAGAATCAACTCCATAGACAATCATACCATAGGCTAGCTTCTAGGGTTTAGCCTCCTTGATCTCGTGGTAGATCTATTCTTGTACTACCCATATAATCAATATTAATCAAGCAGGAGTAGGGTTTTACCTCCATCGAGAGGGGCTGAACCTGGGTAAAACAAAGTGTCCCCAGTCTCCTATTACCATCCGGCCTAGACGCACAGTTCGGGACCCCCTACCCGAGATCCGCCGGTTTTGACACCGACATTGGTGCTTTCATTGAGAGTTCCTCTGTCCCGTCACAATCAGGAAGGATGCCTTCTCCCGTCTTCAAAGACGGCGCCGTAGCTAAGGGAGCCTTGGCTGTCGGCCAAACCCTCCGGCTAGGTGGTTTCCTCATGACCGCCTGTTCGGCTGTTGCGCCGACGGTGACCTCTCGGGTCATCAAAAGCAATCTACACGTCAGCTCGGAGCTCGTCGAGCAGTTAGATCCAACGGAGCTCCCTTCTGTAAACGAGCTCTTGGATCGAATCGCCACCCTGGGGGTCGCTACGGATTATGACCAGGTTGGGCTTAAACCCGATCTAAGGGAAATTAACTCTCCCCAAGTCACCCACCACGTTGTTGTGGTAGAGGCGCAGTGCGGCGACCCTTCATCTATTTTAAGGACTAGTTACGTCCGAATTCCCGATCCCTCCAAGCCGGATACCCACAGAGGGGATGATGCAACTCAAGACCTGAGCTTAGGATCAGGCAACGGGCCAGATTTGTTGGATAGCGTCCGGGAATCCGAACTTCTGAGTTCAGAAATTCTTCGGCCTCCGAATCTTGTATTGGGTAAGGTTTCAGATTCAACGACACCCGCCCACCCGAACATAAGCGATCTCTCCCAAGTCAGGCAGAGGCCCGACGAAACAGTACATCATTACTGGGCCAGATTCCTCCTGGTTATGAACAGGACACAGGATTGCCGCGAGGGAGAGGCAATATCAATTTTCTGGAGTAATTGCACGGACAAGGGAATCCTTAACGCCATAAGTCGTCGTGATATTACACGCTTCGCTGACTTGGCGTCCATAGTACAAAAATACTGTGAGATGGAAAGTGCCTAGAAAACCGAAACAAAATTTTGGGATAATCCGGCCATGAATAGTAATCCCATCCGAACTAAGAGGGTGCATCATCATAGGACACCCGGGATAAAATGCAAAAAACCAAAACCCTTTACAGGACATGGAACCATACTGGAAAGGTGGCTTGATGGACCCTGTAGAATTCACAATACAGAGGACGCCACACCAACTCACAGCCTTAGAGCATGTTGGATACTCCGGCAGGTAGCCAAAATTGGCGAGGACCTCTTAAATCGGGAGGCCGTAGAAGGCCAGCTCGAGGACACCAGTACCATTCTCACAGTCTTCGAGACCTTCGCATCAAACAATATGCGAAAAAGAACACTCCGCAACCTCGCCAAAGTCTATCAAGTTGCAACAATAAATCCATGGAGCGACACTGCCATTACTTTCAACGCAAGTGATGAACCTAGATTCCGAACAGCCCGAGCACCAACCGCATTGGTCCTCCGTCCCATAGTGGACGGCTTTCACCTCACCAAGGTGCTCATGGATGGAGGCAGCGGACTGAACCTCATTTATGAGGAGACTCTTCAAAAAATGGAAATAGACTGGAACTGCGTCGAGCAAAGCAGCACAACCTTTAGAGGAATAATCCCTAGTCGGGAAGCGCGCTGCACAGGAAAAATCACACTAGATGTGGTGTTCGGCACGCCGGATAATTACAGGTCCGAAGAAGTCACGTTTCAGGTGGCCCCGTTTAAAAGCGGACATCACGCCTTACTAGGGCGGGAAGCATTCACAATCTTCCAAGTGATACCTCATTACGGGTACATGAAGCTTAAGATGCCCGGGCCGAATGGAATTATCACTCTAGCTAGTGATCGAGACATAGCACTCCGCGCCGAAAACAAGACGGCCGCATTAGCCCTTGAGGCACTATCCGAAGCCTTAGCGGCCGAGGAACTGACCGCGCTGCACTCCATGGTTAACAGGGATGACGTGACACTCGACAAAAGATCCAAGTCCACATCCTTCAAGCCAGTTGACGAAATAGTCAAATTCCAGGTCCATCCAACGGACCCAAATAAAACAACTTCCATCGGGGCACGACTGAACTCCGATGTTGACGCCGCACTGCGAGAGTTCCTATGAGAGAATTGGGACATTTTTTCCTGGCACCCTTCAGACATGCCAGGGATCCCACGCAGGCTGGCCGAACACAGCTTAAATATCCTAAAAGGATTCAAGCCCGTCAAACAAGCCCTTCGGCGTTTCTCCGAACCCAAGAGACAGGCTATGGGAGAAGAGCTAGCCAAGCTATTGGAGGCCGGATTCATTAGAGACATCAAACATCCGGACTGGCTAGCAAACCTGGTGATGGTACCAAAGAAGGACAAATCCTGGCGCCTATGTGTCGACTTTAAAGAGCTTAGCAAGGCTTGCCCAAAGGATCCCTTCCCCCTCCCCCATATCGATCAAATTATCGATGCCACCGCAAGACACGACTCATTGTGTTTCCTCGACGCATACTCCGGTTACCATCAAATCAAGATGGCAGAATCAGACCAAGCTGCAACAGCATTCATCACACCATACGGCCCATTCTGCTTCAACACAATGCCCTTCGGGCTAAAAAACGCCGGCGCAACATATCAGCGCATGATCCAGACATGTCTGGCAACTCAGATCGGCAAAACGGTGGAGGCATATGTGGATGATGTGGTCATCAAATCAAGACATGTCAAATCTCTAGTAGACGACTTGAGGCTCACATTTGATAACCTCCGAAAATATGACATCAAGCTCAACCCAGAAAAATGCGTCTTCGGCGTTCCAGCCGGAAAGCTCTTGGGCTTCATCGTATCCGGTAGAGGAAGTGAAGCAAATCCAGCCAAGATCCGAGCTTTGTCACAATTGGATATCCCAAAGGACCTCAAACAAATACAGAATCTAACCGGATGCGTGGCGGCTCTAAGCCGCTTCATCTCCCGCTTGGGAGAAAAGGCACTGCCCCTTTATCGCCTACTCCGGCGCACCGAACACTTCGAGTGGACGGATGCCGCCACGGCCGGACTCGAGGAAATAAAAGCCATACTGGCAACAAACCCAGTCTTGGCCGCGCCTAACACTGGCGAACCAATGCTATTGTACATTGCAGCAACACATCAAGTTGTCAGCGCAGTGCTCGTTGTCGAGCGGGAAGCGGACGGACACAAACTCCCCCTTCAAAGGCCGGTCTACTACGTGTCCACTGTCCTCACTCCATGCAAACCACGGTACCCGCATTATCAAAAAATTGCATACGCAGTATTCATGGCATCCCGAAAGCTACGACACTACTTTCAAGAGTGTACCATAACAGTAGCCTCGGAAGTACCACTTAACGATATTATTAACAACCGCGATGCAACGGGTCGGATCGCAAAATGGGCCATCGATCTCCTCCCGTTCGATATAACCTATAAGCCACGGCGAGCTATCAAATCGCAAGTTTTGGCCGACTTCGTCGCAGAATGGACGGAGGCCGAACTCCCTAAAGAGTACGGCACATACTCAAACTGGATCATGCATTTCGACGGCTCCAAAATGTTGGCCGGACTGGGAGCTGGCGTCGTTTTGACGTCCCCCACAGGAGACACAGTCCAGTATGTACTCCAAATTATGTACACGGACTCCAACAACGCAGCCAAATACGAGGCCCTTCTACATGGCCTCCGGATGGTAGTATCCATGGGCATTCAACGCCTAGAGGTACGCGGGGATTCGAACCTTGCGATATCCCAAATAAATGGTGACTTGGACGCCAAGGACCCAAAAATGGCAGCTTACCACAACGCCGTCCTAAAAATGTCAGCTCGGTTCGAAGGGCTGGAATTTCATCATATAGCCCGAGAAAACAATCAAGCAGCGGACGTCCTGGCACGCATCGGAGCTAAACGCGATGCGGTCCCCCCCAACATCTTTTTGGAAAGATTGTTCAAGCCATCTGTAACATGGGATGGGGAACCCGAAAATAACAGCCCGGACCCAGCCGCACTACTCGACGCCGAACAATCTAACACAATTGGAGGCTCTGCCAATGAAATTACACCTTCAGCCCATGTAATAATGGCGGTCATCGCCCCGTGGACAGAACCATTCCTAGACTACTGTCGGATTTCGGGTTCTGGTAGACCCTTAAGGTTTGAACACTGGGGTGCGCGCGGAGATTACACATCCAACCTCTCCATCTCACAGGGATCTAAGCTACTGAAAGAAACATGCAAGAGACACGAGATTTATACTGGTTCGGGCCACCGTTGTGGTGTAATACCCTACTCCAGTGTGTGGTTTGTGGATTGCCTCTTGGGGCTTGTGAGGATGAACACTACAAGGAAGAGCAGCCTCGCGAGGGTCTGTTCTTGGCCGATGGGTGAACTGCAAAGGGGACTGCAGCTACCCTTGTCTCTCTCTCTCTCTCTCTCCCTCTTTGCCCTTGCCGATTATCTGGAGCCGAACCCCTTGCCGTGTGGGTGGCTAGTCCTATTTATAGAGGCCCTGGTCCTCTCCCCAAATATTGAGCGGGAAGGGATCCAACAATGGCGGGCTAATTTGAAGGGAGACAGCTAGTACATCTATCCTGTCAAAAGCAGTCTTCGCCTACCAAAGGCTCTGGTGATGACGCTGCGCTGGGCTCCATGGTGACCTCCGTCTCGTAGTCCGTTGGCCTTGGTCTCGTTGCACCGAAGTGGCAACCTTTTCCTGATGCCTCGGTACCCCGCGGCTGCGCCTGTCCCCTTTGCACCGAAGAGGAAAGAAGGACGCTGCACGCGCTGCCACCCGCCTGGTACCCTGGGTCGTCATGGCTCACGTCATGGGCACCTCGCGAGGTACCCCGCCTCGATGTCTCCGCCTTCTCACGAGCCTGCCTGATGAGGCTTGGCCTGAGGAAGTGCCGTGTCGTCCACCTCGCGAGGCTTGGCCCCTCGCGAGGATCTTGAGTCGTCCGCCTCGCGAGGCTTGGCCCCTCACGAGGGTCTTGAGTTTTGTGCTGGTGAAGATGGGCCGTGTTGGGCCCCCACTTGAGCCACGCCGCAGGCCACAGGCAGGCAAGTCTGGGGACCCCCGTTCCCAGAACGCCGACAGTAGCCCCCGGGCCCAAGGCGCGCCTGGACTTGGCCGTGCCGAGAGGCGAAGGGCGAGGGCGAAGCGCCGCGGGCCCTAACAGCCTGCGGCCTTGGGCGCGCGTGGCGGTTGATTGGACGTGGCGCCTCCACTTCCCATGACGCCTTGGTGATCGTGCGAGTTGGATGAGTCCCTGCATGCAGATCGTGTCATGATTACCTGCGATCGTGGAGGCCGGCGGTTGGCCTTCGCCGGCTATAAGTGCGGCACCGCGCGTGCCCTTCCAGTCCATCTCTTCCCGCTCTCTTCTCTTGCTCCGTCTTGGCATGATGGCCCCGTCGAGGAAGTACTCAGCTGCCCAAAGGGGGAAGGCCCCTCTGGCCGGTCCTGCCTCTCCCCCGCCCAAGCGTGGTCGTGGGCGTCCCTGGAAGCACCCGGTGGCTGCCCCGGCAGCATCTGGTGGTCATAGGAGCGGTTCCCAATGCGGCGGCAGGCGCGCCGCCGCGGCTGAGGGATACACCTGGGCTGCGTGCTCCCCCAGGCCGCGCTTCCGCGCTGTGCAGGCGCCACCGGAGTTCGTCGTCTGGGTGGCGGAGCCAACTTGTGCCCGACTTCCCCTCCCTCGCTTCCTCCTCGGTGAACTCCCAGCCGGCGCTCCCGGTGGCTCTGGCTCCAGGCGGAGGGCCGCTGCAGCAGGTCTTCGTGGGTTGCGCTGGAGGTCTCCGCCAACGGGAGCTTGGCCCTCACCCGGGGTTAGCAGGCGTTCGCCCGTGCCCGCGACCTGGAGCATCGGTGCACCTTGCACTTCGGGTTTGATGGCGACGCCACCCTCTACTTGAGGGTGTTTGGGGAAGATGGTCGCCGCGCGGAGTGCTGCCCGGAGGGCGACAACCGCGCTCGCGGGCCTCGCCTTGGTTGCGATGAAGGAGATTACGCCCGTGCAGATGGCGGTGTCCGCGGCTCTCCAAGCTTCGTCAGCACCTCCTCGAGCGACTCCTCCAGCGGTGGCAGCAGTCCTCCCCCACGCCGCCGAGTTTGCTTGGGGGGTGGCGGTTCGCCCGCCCGCCGTCGCGCCCCAATGGAGCGTGAGAGGGAGTCCGCCTGAGGTCCTGAGGCAGCCCGCGCTGCCTCTGCAAGCTGATGCGAGGAGGGCCGCGCCGAGCTCGTCTCTTTTTTTCCTTTTGTTTCCTGCATCAGACAGAATAGTTGCAAGGAGCCCCACTGGGGCGTGTTGGAAATATCGTCGTTTCAGTTGTTACCTTGATCTTTTCCTTGTGCCCCTGGACCACTCGCCTATATGTAGATAGTCCTTGACCCCTGCCTGGGGGGGCGACCGACCCAGGCCCTGCACGCGCGTTGCGGTGCCCGAGGGGCACGGACTAGGAGGGGTGCTCCTGTAATGCGTTAGGGCCATGAAAATCTTCCCGCGGCATGGGCGGAGACGCTCGCGAGGACGCCTGAACACCATCCCTCATGAGGTCGTCTACGAGAGAAACCAAAGCGAGGAGCGAAAATCGATAAACCACAAATCAGCAACAGCGGTAACTTCAATAAGACTCCAAACGCAAAAAAACACGTCAACTGCGGAAAGCAAATGAAAAAGGCGCGTCCGGCACCTAATCTAGTCTTCGACGTCTTCTCACCAGCGCGGAGCTAAGTGCTGCCACTGGGCGTGGGAGGGAGCCCCAGGGCCTGAGGCCGGCGCTCCTGAGACTCCGGGGCGTGTACAGCCCCACTCATTATTATGTGAGAGTGTCACGGGGCGGCGAGCTTCACAGGCATCGGCCTTGCTTCACAGGCTCCGGGCCTTTTTCCAAAACGCGATAGCTTCACAGGCACTCGCCTTGCTTCACAGGCTCCGGGCCTTACAAAAAGAGTTGATCTTCACAGGCACTCGCCTTGCTTCACAGGCTCCGGGCCTTACAAAAAGAGATGATCTTCTCAGGCACTCGCCTTGCTTCACAGGCACTCGCCTTGCTTCACAGGCTCCGGGCCTTACAAAAAGAGATGATCTTCACAGGCACTCGCCTTGCTTCACAGGCTCCGGGCCTTACAAAAAGAGATGATCTTCACAGGCACTTGCCTTGCTTCACAGCCTCCGGGCCTTTTTAGGGGTAGAACCTCCAGAGGTGCTGGATGTTCCACGCATTCTGGATCGGCACTCCCTCTTGAGTCTCCAAGCGCGCGGAACCGGGCCTGGAAATATGGACAACCTTGAACGAGCCCTCCCACGTGGGAGTGAGTTTGTGCAATCCCTCCCTGGAGAGGACCCTCCTGAGCACGAGGTCTCCTACCTCAAGAGTCCTGGGGCGGATGTTGCGGCAGTGATATCGCCGCAGCGCTTGTTGATACCTGGCAGCTCGCAGCGCGGCTTCCCGGCGACATTCCTCCCCCAACACGAGGTCCATCCCCCGCATGGCGTCCTGCTGCGCCTTGTCAAACGCCAAGACCTGCGCGGAGCAATGTCTGACCTCGTGAGGGAGGACTGCTTCCGCTTCGAAGACCAAGAAGAATGGGGTCTCCCCAGTTGGCTTGGTCACGGTGGTGCCGATGGACCACAGCACGGACGGAAGCTCGTCTTACCAACCCCTGCCGCAGGCCTCCAGCTTCTTCTTGAACGTCCTGGTCTTGAGGCCCCTCAGGACCTCCGCGTTGGCTCGCTCGGCTTGGCCGTTGCTTCGGGGGTGTGCCACCGAAGCGTAGCATATCTGCGTTCCAAGGTTAGCACAGTATGTTTTGAAGAGGTTACTGGTAAACTGCGAACCGTTGTTGGTGATGATGCGGTTCGGCACCCCGAACTGGCTCACGATGCCCTTGATGAACTTGACCGCGGAACCCGCGGGGATGGTGCGGACGGCCTCTACCTCAGCCCACTTGGTGAACTTGTCCACGGCGACGTAGAGGAAGCGGTAGCCCCCTGGCGCCCGGGGGAACGGGCCTAGGATGTCCAGCCCCCAGACCGTGAATGGCCACGAGAGGGGTATAGTCTGCAGGCCTCCAGCCGGCTGATGGATTTGCTTGGTGTGGAACTGGCAGGCCTCACAAGTTTTCACCAGTTCGACGGCGTCATTGAGTGCGGTCGGCCAATAGAACCCACTGCGGAACGCCTTGCCGACGAGGGTCCACGATGATGAATGATGTCCACAATCCCCACCGTGTATATCTTCCAGCAGTTCCTTCCCTTTCTCCCTAGAGATGCAGCGCAGGGATACATCATTTGGTCGCTTCCGGTAGAGCTCTCCATCCCTGATGCAGTATGCCGTGGCCTGCCGCGCCACACGCTCCGCTTCCTCCTCCTTCTCCGGTAAGGTCCCCTGTGTCAAGTAGCTCCGGAGCTTCGTGATCCAGCACCCCTCCTGTGGTTCCATCGTCAGGAGCAGCCGAGCCCCCGAGGCCGAGCCACAGACCGGGGCTCCCGAGGCAGGTGGCGGGGGGAGTTCCTCCCGAGGCTGAGCCGTATTTGATAGTAACGGCTGGGCTGAGGGCTTGAAGAGCCGCTCCTCAAAGACGCCAGGCTCCTGAGGTAACCGCCTGGACGCTCGTTTGGCGATGTCGTCGGCCTCCTGATTGGTGCCGCGGGGCACATGCTGTAACTCCAGCCCCCAGAACTGCTTCTCCATCCTGCGGACCTCCGCGTGGTAGGCTTCCATGTGCTCGTCCTTCGGCACATACACCTTGTTGGAGAAATTGACGAGGAGCTGCGAGTCGCCCTTGATGGTCAGGCGCTTCACCCCCAGGGCAGCTGCGGCCTTCAAGCCAGCTATCAAACCTTCATACTCCGCTATGTTGTTGGAGACCTTTTCGCCGTGCTGGAAACAGAGCTGTACAGCGTAGTAGAGCTTGTCTTGAGTGGGCGATTCAAGCACTGCCCCAGCCCCGGCGCCATGCCTGGAGAACGCCCCGTCGAAGTGCATGACCCAGCATTCGGGCGCTTCGCTCCCCGGGGAGAGGGACCGATCCTCTTCTGCCTTGAGGCCTGGTGCCTCAGTCCATTCTGCCACGAAATCTGCCAACGCTACTCCTTTGATGACCCTGGTTGTGCTGAACTCGAGCTGAAACGCCTGCAGCTCTATGTTCCACTCTGCGACCCTTCCGGCTGAGTTAGGGCTCCTGAGCACCCTCTCCAGGGGGTATGATGAGACAACCTTGATGGGATGGGCCTGGAAGTAATGACGCAGCTTGCGCGAGGCTACCAGTAGCGCGAGGAGGAGCTTCTGAGGCATCGGGTACCGTGCCCTCGCGTCCCGTAGCACCGTGCTAACAAAGTAAACTGGGTGCTCGACTTGGCCGGGAGCATCAGGGGTTGCTGCGCCCTCGGGAGGTAAGGGCGCCTCACGAGGTGACGTGGCCTCCAGAGGTGGGCCATTCGGTCGGGCTGCCTCTCCTGCCCCCGGTGCATTCCTCGGCAGCCGCCCCTCCTCAGCTGCGGTTGTGGCTTCTGCATGCTTCCCTTGTTCCCGTTTTGTCCTTCCTCGCGCCGCCGCTGTGGTCTTGATTTGGCGCTCCTCCCTAACCGCCACCAAGGCCGCGCTGGCGGAGTAGGGTGTGGCGGCGAGGTACAGCAGCAGGGGCTCCTATGGATGCGGAGCTACCATGACTGGGGGACTGGTCAGGTACCTCTTCAGGTCTTGGAACGCCTTATCTGCCTCTTCAGTCCATTCAAAGGGCCCCTTCTTCTTCATCAGCTGGAAGAAAGGCAGTGCTCGCTCCCCTAATTTGGAGATGAAGCGCCCCAGTGCGGTCATGCGCCCAGTGAGCTTCTGCATTTCTCTGAGGGTCTTGGGAGGACTCATGTCTTCGACGGCCTTGACCTTCTCGGGGTTGGCCTCGATGCCACGATGGGACACGAGGAATCCCAAGAGCTTGCCCGAGGGGACGCCAAACACACATTTCTCTGGGTTGAGCCGTAGGTTTACCGCGTCGAGGCTCGTGAAGGTCTCCTCCAGGTCTTGTATCAGGGTCTTGGCCTCCCGAGATTTTACTACGATGTCGTCAACGTAGGCTTCGACGTTCTTTCCGAGCTGCTGGCCCAAGGTGATGTGCATCAGCCGCTGAAAGGTTGCCCCTGCGTTACGCAGCCCGAAAGGCATGCATGTATAGCAATATACCCGGCACGGGGTCAAGAAAGCGGTCTTATCTACGTCTTCCACTGCCATCTTGATCTGGTGATACCCGGAGAAGGCGTCCAGGAAGCACAGCAGGTCGCATTCCACAGTGGAATCGACAATCTGGTCGATGCGGGGGAGTGGGAACGGATCTTGCGGGCATGCCTTGTTGAGGTTGGTGAAGTCGACACACATGCGCTCTTTCCCTCCTTTCTTGGGCACAACGACAGGGTTGGCCAACCAATCCGGGTACCGAACCTCGCGAATGACCCCGGCAGCCTCGAGCTTGCGGGTCTCTTGGGCAATGAAGGCCTACTTCTCCGTGGACTGCCACCTGGCCTTCTGCTTCATCGGGCGCACATTTGGGCATACGTTGAGGTGGTGCTCGATGACACTCCTGGGGATCCCCACCAGCTGATCTGGCTCCCAAGCAAACACCTTCTTGTTCGCGCGCAAGAACTTGACCAAGGCCTCCTCCTGCTCAGGCTCAAGGTTGGTGCCTATGGTGAAAGTGGCGCTGGAGGACCCATCCTCGTCGACTGGTATCTGCTTGGTTTCTGCTTTGTCCTGGGTGAATAGCTGCTTCTTCTTGGCGGGCGCAGCCCCCTTGGGCTCAGGGGTCTCCGCGTCAGCGGGCCGTGCTGATGCCGCTGTCTTGAAGACGAGCTGGAGCACTTGTAGGGCGCTCCCGGCGTCCCCGCGCACGACGAGGGGGCTGCTGCTCCCAGGCATCTTCATGAGGTTGTACGCTGGGTGCGTGGCGGCCATGAACTGGGCCAGCGCCGGGTAGCCGAGGATGGTGTTGTAGGGGAGGTCGATGGGGGCGATGTCGAAGTCGACCATCTCCGTGCGAAAGTTGTCGTAGGTGCCGAAGGTTACCGGGAGCCGGATCTGCCCCAGGGAGTCGGACGATCCGCCCCCGACACCTGAGAAGGGTCGACTGGGTCACAGTCGCTCCCGAGGTATGCGGAGGAGGTTGAAGGTTTCGACCGAGAGCACACTGAGGCCTGCACCGCCGTCGACGAGGGTCCTGGTGATGGCCACCTAGCAGATAGTGGGGGTGCACAACAGGGGGAGTGCGCCCGAGCCGGCCGGGTTGGCGGGGTGGTCCTCCGAGCTGAAGGTCAGGCCGTCCTCGTGCGCCACCCGGTCTGGGGAAGCCCCCTGCCGTGCGGAAACGGCATTGACTCGACGGGCGAAAGGCTTGATGTGGCGACTTGTGGGTTGCGCCTGCGAGCCGCCTAGGAGGGCCGCAACGACCGGGGGCATCGATGTTGCAGTGCAGTTACTCCGTCGCGCGGGCAGGAGCCGAGGTGGCGTTTGCTGCCCGCTTCCCGCCGGGCCGGTGGCGGTGTTGACGGCGGGCGACGAGGAACGACGAGGGCGCCCACCGACAGGGGCCGTTCGTGCGACGCGAGAGGCGGTGGCGGCCCGGCGCTCGGCTGGGGCCCGGCGAGCGTCGGACATGGTTGTGGCGGTCGGAGGAGAGCAGAGTGGTGGAAGACGAATTCCAGCGCACCCCTACCTGGCGCGCCAAATGTCGGATTTCGGGTTCCGGCAGACCCTTAAGGTTCGAACACTGGGGTGCGCGCGGAGATTACACCTCCAACCTCTCCGTCTCACAGGGATCTAAGCTACTGAAAGAAACATGCAAGAGACACGAGATTTATACTGGTTCGGGCCACCGTTGTGGTGTAATACCCTACTCCAGTGTGTCGTTTGTGGATTGCCTCTTGGGGCTGGTGAGGATGAACACTACAAGGAAGAACAGCCTCGCGAGGGTCTGTTCTTGGCCGGTGGGTGAACTGCAAAGGGGAGTGCAGCTACCCTTTTCTCTCTCTCTCTCCCTCTTTGCCCTTGCCGATGATCTGGAGCCGAACCCCTTGCCGTGTGGGTGGCTAGTCCTATTTATAAAGGCCCTGGTCCTCTCCCCAAATATTGAGCGGGAAGGGATCCAACAATGGCAGGCTAATTTGAAGGGAGACAGCTAGTACATCTATCCTGTCAAAAGCAGTCTTCGCCTGCCAAAGGCTCTGGTGATGACGCTACGCTGGGCCCCATGGTGACCTCTGTCTCGTAGTCCGTTGGCCTTGGTCTCGTTGCACCGAAGTGGTAACCTTTGCCTGATGCCTCGGTACCCCGCGGCTGCGCCTGTCCCCTTTGCACCGAAGAGGAAAGAAGGACGCTGCGCGCGCTGGCACCCGCCTGGTACCCTGGGTCGTCATGGCTCACGTCATGGGCACCTCGCGAGGTACCCCGCCTCGATGTCTCCGCCTTCTCACGAGTCTGCCTGATGAGGCTTGGCCTGAGGAAGTGCCGTGTCGTCCGCCTCGCGAGGCTTGGCCCCTCGCGAGGGTCTTGAGTCGTCCACCTCGCGAGGCTTGGCCCCGCGCGAGGGTCTTGAGTTTTGTGCTGGTGAAGATGGGCCGTGTTGGGCCCCCACTTGAGCCACACCGCAGGCCGCAGGCAGGCAAGTCTCGGGACCCCCGTTCCCAGAACGCCGACAACTACCTTACTAGGCAAGAACTCCCGGAGGATCAAAACGAGGCCCGCTGCATAGTGCGGCGATCTAAAGCCTGCAGAGTCCATGAGGGAGAGCTTTATAAGAAAAGCACTACCGGAGTCCTTCAAAGGTGCATCTCCGAAGAGGAAGGGTGGAACCTTCTGGCTGAAATTCATGCCGGACTCGGTGGTCACCACGCCGCTGCTCGGTCCCTTGTTAGCAAGGCTTTCCGTACAGGCTTTTATTGGCCGACGGCCCGGACAGACGCTCAGGACTTAGTCCAACGATGCGCTGGTTGCCAACTTTTTGCCAACCAAAGCCATATGCCACCCACCGCACTCCAAACTATACCAATTACCTGGCCTTTCGCGGTCTGGGGGCTTGACATGGTCGGACCCCTTAAAGGCGGGACCGATAGAAAAAAAATACTTGCTGGTCATGGTGGATAAATTCACCAATTGGATAGAAGCCAAGCCTGTTAAAACAGCTGAATCCGTACCTGTGATAGACTTCATATCCGGGGTTGTACACCGTTATGGTGTCCCCCACAGCATCATAAACGATAACGGTACAAACTTTACTGTAGACGAGGTAAAACTCTGGTGCAAAAATATGGGCATCAAGCTCGATTATGCTTCCGTCTATCACCCACAAACCAACGGCCAGGTCAAACGTGCAAATGGTCTCATTATGAGCGGCATCAAACCCAGATTAGTGCGGTCCCTTAAGGAATCTAATACACACTGGGTAGAGGAGCTCGACTCCGTACTCTGGGGGCTGCGGACCATGCCAAATCGCACCACCGGATACACACCATTTTTCATGGTATATGGCACAGAGGCAGTTCTGCCCTGCGACATAATTCATGACTCACCTAGAGTGCGCATGTACGAAGAAAGAGAAGCCGAGCTCGATCGGCAGGACAACTTGGACGCTTTGGAGGAGGAGCGTGAAGTGGCAAAAGCCCGGTCCGCATTTTATCAACAGCAGGCCCGAAGATATCAAAGCAGAGAAGTACGGGCCAAAAATTACAATGTTGGCGAACTA
This sequence comes from Triticum urartu, assembly GCF_003073215.2. Lineage (NCBI taxonomy): Eukaryota > Viridiplantae > Streptophyta > Magnoliopsida > Poales > Poaceae > Triticum > Triticum urartu. Next base: position 534,659,483 of record NC_053023.1, on the reverse strand, counting down.
GTTCTACGCCTGCCGGATAAGAAAAAGGACAAACTCAAGCCCAAGTGGGAAGGTCCATTCATAATCAACCAAGTCTTGACTGGCGGGGCGTACCGCCTGCGAGATGCGTCGGATAACCGACTCGAGCCGAACCCGTGGAACGCCACCCGTCTCAGAAGATTCTATGCCTAGCGCCGGACTCTGTGTTCGTCTCCTTCCTCTGTCCATTTTTTAGCATTTTTTATGTCTTACATTTCTCTCCTTCCCCTCTTTTCTTTTATAGCCCTTAACGGCTTATCTGGTGACGTGCTACTCGCGCTCATCAAACCTGGGGGCTTCTTTAACAGAAGCTTATTTATACGGGCTTCATGCCCCACACATGCGTCAAACTTCCGCATATACCTTTTTCTTCACCATTATATGCATCGATATGACTTAAGTTTTGGCCAAGCTGGGTTGCCTGGCTCCTGTGCTTACCCCTACGTTCCCGATTGTTCGGCTAGGCGGTAAAGGGAGCACCTCTGCGATTGTTACTGCCGGGTCAGCCGGATGTGTGCCTCAGACTGGGTGAAGCCGAAAGCTAGCGTTCTTAAGGGAATATTCGGTCGGTGAGATAAAATATGATCTTTTTACCCATTTTATGCGCCCCCAGATGTTTTTTCTCTGCGTCTTTCTACACAGTCCGGACATGCACTTTAGGGCATGCCTCCCAGCGAAAGGAACCCCTAACGGAACTATTCTCTCTGGAAGATGTTTCTTACTAACCATGTAATATAACATAACTACTTGGGCACTTGTCTGATAAAGCACTAATGACCCCTACGCCTGGTCTCCACGCATACCACGGTTCTTATATAACTGCTATGGTATTCGGACACACTCCGGACCGTCAGGTCCCGAGGTTGAAGCGAAAAGGTCGGCAACGACAAATGATCTACAATCCGGCTAGAAGGCATTACACATGTCAATTCAAAATTACATAGTCATTCTGACTAATTGTATTGCTCTTCTATACCATCTAATAGGCTGTCTAGTTTACAGTCCTGCTGGGAATACTTCGCGGCCAACTCTACTTGGCCGTATACTAAGCTCACAGGGATCTCCTTCCCGTCAGGCCAAACTGGTCCGACCTCGGCCATGTGGTTTGGGTCAGACTTTGTAAAACGGGTCTTCACCATGGCCCAGGCTTCCCGAGCGCCTTGTCGACAGGCTGATATCTTCCACAAACGGAAGCGCCGCTGAGCTCCCTTCAGCTTCTCCGCAAGCTCTCCAAGGCCCTCGGGCATGGAGTGGGCAGGCCATAAGGCTTGGGCAACGCCTCGCATCGCCTGCCGAACTCGCTCGTGCAGTTGCATGAGTTCGGGAAGAAGATCACCCGTAGAACCGGGCAACTCCTTTGCAGGACGACCTGTGAGCATACCTACAGACATTACTCTGTTAGTCGACCTCCTCGTCGAACTTTTTTTTAAAGGTTCGTTCAAGCACTTACTAAAAATGCCGCGTCGAAGCCGCTGATTCTCCTTCTTGGAGTCCAAAAGCTGGCCACGAACATCTTCAAGCTCGACGTCCAGCTTGGTGTTGGCATCCTGAAGATCATTCTTCTCTCGCCTCACCCTCATCAACATACTCTCACCGGCCTTTAGCTGACATAAGAGTTGTTGCTTGTCCGGATCGAGTGCGACGCCATCTGCAATTTGATTTGTCAGATTTGCACCCGCACCGCACAATACTAGTCTCTCAAAGTGTATTTTACCTAAGGGGGTCTCTTGGGGCTCCCCTGCTGCGGCGAGTGCGGCCTCTAGTTGGGCCTTGCACTTTTCCAACTCTTGGGACAGTATAGTATTCTTCTCTGTAAGAACCTGCATATTAAATGATCCTTAAATCAGTTGTTCTAACTGTTTCAAGTCTCGGGGGCTACTGGCATGTGTACATATTTAGCCAAAATTTTCTTACCCGTATGTCTTTCACATACTGCTCCGTGGCTCTGGTTAAACCATTTTGAGCAGCACGGAGGTATGCATCTCCCGAGTTAAAGGCATCTAAAGCCTCTCGGGAGAAACAAGCATCGCGTAGAGTTGTCCGGCGACGTCTGTGGTTCATGGCACTCTCCACTTCTGAATTTGTGGCAGACAGTCTGTCCGCATCCTCTGTCGGAGGAACGTCCGGTGCGCGCCTTGTACTCGTCTCCACTTCCTGGCCAGACGTTGGAGCCTGGCTGGTGGAGGCGCGATTGGCAACCTCTCCGGATGCAGCCGGCGAGGTCTCTTTGTCCTAAAGATAGCACGAGCGTTAATATACCCTGACAGAGTAACTCCAGGGAAACAAAGGGTGCACTATACCTTTGCGCCGGCATTTCAGTCCGGACTTCATTTCTTTTTGCCCTACGGGGCTCTGCAGCCCCTCTTTGGCTGACCACCGTAGATTCGGCCTCCTGCCTCGGAAATCTCCCCTGCAAAACACGGTTGACATCAGAAACACTGAAATACGTGAGAGTGGAATCCCTCTCAAGGGAATGAGACTCCGGTTTCCGTCACCTGGGAGGCCGGAATTAACCCTGGGTAATCCGCCGTGATGGCTACCAAGGTATTGTCCTTGCTAAGTTGATAAAACACTCCGTCGATAAGCTCCACAGATATATCCGGATCCTCTTCGGAGTCCGGATCGAGGGACCGTTCTGGGTCCTCAGGTTGTGGAGGGCGGCTGCTTATGTTCTTTACCTCCTGTCGTAGTCCCTGCATTGAAGTCGTTAGGCTACCTATCTAACCACGGGGGTATAAAACAAACGGGCAAGCGCAGTTGTTCACTTACCCAACTTGGAGGATCGTTCATACTGAATCTGGCCCGCGGATTGACGCGGAGGAATTCCTCCTTTTCTCCCTTGTACAGAGAGGATAAGGTCTTTACTAGAACGGCGGCCGAGTCCGGCCCTTTACGACCGTAACGGGTGGCGTCATCCTCCCCGTTGAATTCCCACATTGGGTGGCCTCTATATTGAAGCGGTTGTACCCCCCGCATGATGCATGCGGCCATGACTCCAATCATCGTTAGTCCGGAATGAGCTAACAGCCTTATCCGGCCCATCATATAAAGGACGTCTCTGTCACTTTCTCTCTGAGAGCTCCGCGCACGCCAGCTCAAGCGTTTCTTCAATGGAGCACTGTTGAACTCAGGGAGACCGGCCTGGATAGGGTCCGGTAGCGGGACGTCCTCTATATAAAACCATTTCGAAGGCCAGCCCTCGGACGCTTCCTTTGGGGTTCCGGATAGGTATCCGGTCCTGGCGATGCGCCATACTTCGGCTCCGCCCACTTGGTATATAGACCCCTTCTGAGAACAGGGCACCAGGCAGAATAACCTCTTCCACAATGCGAAATGGGCTTCAACGCCTAAAAATAGCTCGTAGAGAGCGACGAAACCCGCAATATGTAATACGGAGCCGGGCGTGAGATTGTGCAGCTGGAGGCCATAAAACTCCAGAAGCCCGAGGAGAAATGGGTGAATCGGCAATCCTAGTCCCCTTAACAGATAGGGGACAAGGCACACCCGCTCTCCTTTAGAAGGATTGGGGGTGCTCTCTGCTTGTTTTCCGCCATTATAGGTGGCGAGACCGGATCGGACCGGGAACATGCATGCCTGAGGGAGAAATCCCTTAGCCTGAAGCGACGCTAACTCACTATGTGGGATGGTGCAACTCTCCCAGTCCCCGGGTTTGGGACCGGGGGGGCGAGGGGAGCAGCTGCGACGGCTAGCCATGTTGGAATAGACCTTTGCTGGAGGCGCTCTGATGATTACTCGCGGAAGGGAGAAGGTGTGGCTTGGATCTAAATCCCCATCCCGTTAAATAGAAGGCTTGTTCATGCGGCTAGGGGTGTGAATGTAAAAACGCCCCGACTTTTCACATCTGTTTTACACGTGGAAGACGTCCATTATTGGGCGGGGAAGCCGAGGAGCACTACATTACAAGAATCGGACATTATTCCTACAGGTACACAAGATTTGGAGAAGAACCCGCCTTGCAATGCCGAACAATTTGCGCGCCAGACTCGTCATCATTGAAGCCTGGTTCGGGGGCTACTGAGGGATCCTGGAGTAGGGGGTGTTCGGGTAGCCGGACTATACCTTTAGCCGGACTCCTGGACTATGAAGATACAAGATTGAAGACTTTGTCCCTTGTCCGGATGGGACTTTCCTTGGTGTGGAAGGCAAGCTTGGCGATGCGGATATTCAAGATCTCCTACCATTGTAACCGACTCTATGTAACCCTAACCCTATCCGGTGTCTATATAAACCGGAGGGTTGTAGTCCGTAGGACAGAATCAACTCCATAGACAATCATACCATAGGCTAGCTTCCAGGGTTTAGCCTCCTTGATCTCGTGGTAGATCTACTCTTGTACTACCCATATCATCAATATTAATCAAGCAGGAGTAGGGTTTTACCTCCATCCAGAGGGCCCGAACCTGGGTAAAACAAAGTGTCCCCAGTCTCCTGTTACCATCCGGCCTAGACGCACAGTTCGGGACCCCCTACCCGAGATCCGCCGGTTTTGACACCGACAGTTCTCCTATTGGATTGATAACCTTGGTTCTTAATTGAGGGAAATACTTATCTCTAATGTACTACTTCATCCTCTCCTCTTCGAGGAAATCCCAATGCAGCTTACAAGTAGCAAACATTCAAATCCATTCCACAACAGTAAATTTCATAGATCAAAAATAAATAAATATCTAATTCTTCTAGTAGGGATAGTTCTTCCCTCAAATTATTTGTTTTACTTCCTCAAACACCAAAAGAATTAGAACCCCTTGAATCTCTTGATATTAATATTAATAATGTATATATGATATCTAGATTTAACTACCAATATTTGTCCACCAGGGGCATGAAATCCTTATTGTTATGCCAACTAAGGTCAAACCTAAATTCTCTGTTGTGAGAAGAAATAGTTTTGTTGTCCTAAGTGTCAAGCAATGATGAACAATGGTTAGAAAATTCTCTAAACAATTTCCTAACATTAGTTATGGAAAAAGTCCTACCAAGAACTAGACATAATAATTATGTCTAGTTTCTCAAGGGTAGGGATCTGAAATCTGATGGTTCTTGGATCAGGTGTGCAAGTCCAGGCCTAAATCGATTTCTCTCAGGCAAAGAGTGTTGACAATAAAGCTAAATAGACTAGAAGAATGAGATAATATGTTTTTCGTTCCTTTCACCATAATGTCTTAAAATATTGAAACCCCCTCCCGAAATATAGGGCGTCTCCATGGCATTACAAACTCAACAAACTTAGTTAAAATTCAGTTTTATGCTCCTCCTGAGCAGACCCATAGACTACTACGAGCGCCCATATCATCTTTTCTGCATCACATATTTCCCAGCTTGAGTTCACTTCTAGGATGGTCAAGATTTTATCAATTTCTGAAAAAACACCACCAGGAACAAGCTTCATACAAAAACTCAACAAGTAGTCTCTCTTCATAGTGTCATGTAATACAAAGAAATCTAGGCAATGATCTTTGATCCAGCTAAACAGGTCTTCATTCCCCCCTATAATTCCATAAGAGACCTACAAATTTTATCTACCACCGGTGGTAGTTACCACCACTTGAGTTTTGTATGTTGTATGTAGTATCTGTCAAATCAGAGAGTATGTACGTGTAGTATGCAGCATATTATAATGTTTAGGTACTATATATACTTGTTAGGTAGTATGTATCATATTTTAAGTATGCTTCTATTTACGTACATATATGTACATATTTGTGACGCCCCCCGATTCAATTGTACACTAATCATACATGCAAACGTCTATGATCAAGATCAGGGACTCACGTGAAGATATCACAAAACAACTCTAAACACAAATAAAAGGATACAAGCTTCATATTACACTGGTACAACGAGGTGCTATACAACAAGGTCCTAAATGAGTTTTATGCGGAACCCGTCTGCCATGCAAGACTCCATCGCACACGTTTCCCAACAATTACCATGTGCGATAATGTTCTATCACAAACAGTTCAGGAGCCCCTTCGCACACATACAAGTGCTGCAGACTGTTTGTGATTTGTTGTGTATCACCAACGGTTGTGGCAAGAGTGACGTGAGTTTTTCGTTTGGGATCCCACACGTTTCCTAAAAAAATTACTACCGTGATTGTATTTTACATTGGGCATGATTTACTCCGAGCTCTCATGTGCGATAACGTGATATCACAAATGGTTCCGGCGACCCTACGCACACGTAGTAGCACTGCAATTCGTTTGCGATCTGCTGTGTACCACTAACGATTCCGCTATGATTGATGTATGCTTTCCTATGTGGATCACACACACTCATTTAGTTGAACCGTGTGCGGAGCAATTCAGGTTAAAACAAAAATATCCCATTTTGAATCAGGATGCAAAAAGAAATTCGCCACAATATTTAATTGAACAAATAGTGTCCACAGGAAGAACATTCATCAGATTTCGCAACAATTGCAATTGAACATATGGTAGCTAAATTCCAATGATTTGTCGACACATATATGCATTACATAATTAATCATAGTGTACGAAATGTGAAGACCTCATCAGATGGAAAACAATGGATCTGTGCATATATGTTTAGAGGCTAAGTCTTACTCAATGTTTTAGGAGAAGGCATGCTGGAATCTTCATTATCACTAGTGGGATTGATGTAGTGATTTAGGAAGAAGTCGTTGTTAAATCTCCGAACCATCAGCAATTCACCAGTGGGGAGCGGTTCAGGGGTCCTCGGTTCTAAGATGAGCTGCAGTATTTTTTAGATCAGAATGTGCCATATGAGTGGAGTAGAAGATATTAATTAAGATAGACTTACTGGTACTAATTTGTGAGGATCTTCACAACTATCAGCAGATTCGCAGATGGAGATCATGTGTCTGCAAATATAGTATCCACAAAGGTTGGTCCCTACTTGTTGCTGAGGACACTGAATTTTTTTGTACAAAACTAGTCATGTATTTGTCCTATTAGGAACAACCTAACCGGTGTTAACTATCAGCAGATTTGCAGATGGAGATCATGTGTCTGCAAATATAGTATCCACAAAGGTTGGTCCCTACTTGTTGCTGAGGACACTAAATTTTTTTGTACAAAATTAGTCATGTATTTGTCCTATTAGGAACAACCTAACCGGTGTTAGATGTATATTTTTTTCTTTGGATATAAATAGAAAGAGGTTTATTTAGAAGCTTGAACATTTGACTAGCATAAGAAAAGGTATTTGCAGACTATTGGATAAATTTTCCGAAACTAACGGATTTCAGTGTGTTACCGGAGAAACAATCTCGTGCTGCAGAGGTAGTTCCCTCTTGAACAGGTTCCCTGGTTTAGTTTTCCATAATGCGAGCACACTGCAAATAAAGATGAATTTGGACAACGTAAAACCAGATATGAATGCAAATTAATTTCAACATCATAGAATTCAATACCTATCCATGAATTGCTGAAGATGCGTCAGATCCTGAGCGTTTGTTGACTCTCTGAGAGAACCCATGTAGTGAACTGTGTTTTTTGTTTGGAATGATGAATAGCAATATCCAGTGATTGCTACATATTAAGAAAGCCATGAACTTATGAATTATGTCTAAAAATGAAAGACAATCAGTGTATGCATGGTTGTTTACTTGACTTACCGTTCATGATATGGCCAGAGAAATGATTTTGCATTGGACGTGTTTTCGAAGATACGGACGACCGTGTTAATGGCCCATACCCATAGGTCCTTACCATCTAATGTTGTGCCATTTGCTAATGCGGGATCTATGAAATACACACTCTCCCTTTTTCTTCTATGCGCGTTCAATGCCCTGAGAGGAATAAAATGCATTTAGTTTTTTTATCATTTATAGCCTAGTATGGAGAAGTTTATCAGAGTTTGTTAAGTACTTACAAGATCAGGCATCTAACAAGAGTGGCATCGAGCTCGTTGAAGTTGATGACGAGAAGTAAGTCCTCGAAACTCACACTAATGGAACCAGCATCATGTCGGAAATGATCTCTGTTGTAGTGGACTAGCAGAACATGATGACCTGCTATTAATTTGGTTCTAGGTGATGAGTGCTTTAAGTAAGAGGCAATCGTTCTCTTTCCTCTTCGCTCTCCCGACGCACTTCCTCGCAGGTGCAACCATTTTGGCTGCTTCCTTCTTGGTACTTGAAGTATTTCTGGTATAACGTCTGGTTGGCTGAAGGGTAGACTGTCGAGCAAACGGTGAAGTTTCGACAGACTGCTTAGCAGACGGTTTAGCTATGTCGGACCACTAAGCTGGTGGTGCTGCTGTGATGGACTGTTGGGCTATAGGAGCAGAGGCATCGGACTGCTGACCATGCGTTGAAGCTATGTTGGGTTTCTACGAAGGTGGTACCAACTTGTCGGTGTGCTGAGGAGGTCGTGCCAACGCGTTGGTTTGCTAAGCAGGAAGTGCTGACGCATTGGTATGCTGATCATGCGGCTGCGGACTAACAGACTGATGAGCAGTCAATTCTGGTCCTACAGACTACTTAGCAGGTGGTTCCGAAGCATCAGACTGCTTAGCAGTTCGTTCCACTAGGTTGTCTGCTGAGCATGTGCTGCAGCTGGGTCTCCCCCGCTGCTTCAGCGGCTGACATCTAAACCGGTGGTGCATCTTCAGCAGTTGTAGGCCTTGCCATTGGTTGCTCTAGCGTGGACGATGACATGGCCTGTACGGCAGAAAGTCGGGCCGGCTGATCATAGGTTGATGCATTAGCCGTCGAATTATGATTATTAGGTTCTTTGGGGGAAGCATGCAAGAGCTGTTGTGGCAAGGAGAGCGTCACCGGTTGAGGGGCGACATTGGTTGCTCTGGGCGGGGCTTTAGGGATCTCATTGATGAACTCTATTTCCTTTCGTGGCCGTTGGATGTGATATAACAGTGTTTCTCCCAAGGTCCTTTGCTCATCAAAGTGTCCTAGGACATTCTTCAGAGAAAATTCATTGAATCCAGGCTTTACTTCAGTCGCATAGCACTTCACACAACCCGGCTTCAATGGCACATTGTCCAACAAGAGGCCCTCTTCCAAGAAAGGTGGGCAAACCTAGGCTATTGCACATTTTAATGTACCTTCATAATGTGTAAGCACGCCCTTCAGTCTGTCTTTCATTCCAGATAGATCAGATATAGCATCATCATGAGCGGTTGCAGTCTCAGTGTTGCTGGGGTCAGCTGATGCACAGCTACTCTTGTGCGGTGTTGTCACGCAATAAGCTGCATCCTCCACGCCGGCATCCCCTCCCATCTGTTGGCTATCTATCAGTGTTAGAGTCTTTTGCATCATCATGGACTCCTCAATATCCTTTCGAATAGCCAGATACATGTCCTTCCTCAACCTTTCATACAATTCATTCTGCTTCATTTCACTCCTTGCTTTTTTATGCTGAGCCTATCTTCTTGGCTGAGTGTGAAAGCCCTCTTGTGCGGGACATTAACACCTATACCCCTTGCACGACCAGGGGGCTCTCTTGTTTCCAGAGTATCGGACAAAATGTCACATGGCCCTGAGTTCCTATAGAACCTTCCAGGGATCTTGGAAGCTTTTAACATCAAGTGATATAGTTCTTCGTCACGCGAATTTTCAAAGTAATAACTTCCGTCATCACGCCTCCTTGTGCATGCCCGCAAGTAGTCTCAGGCGCGTTTGCCCCTAATTTCACTAAAGGTCGGTTTCCCACCTGTCGCTACTGCTTCTTTGTCCTCCCGGTCCCATATCGGTTTCATGCCGTAGTATCCCGCCACACCCATACGGTGGGGGTGTGTGTTCCTCTTCTGAAGTTCCGATTACTTGGAACTCTTCTCAGCAAACTCTGTAGTTGCCCTGACCCTTTTGAATTATGCCCAGTCTACCTTTGTAATTTGGGGGTATGCGGGGATTGGGTCCTTCTTGTATAGCATGTGCTTCCAGTTTCTCCAAGCATCCCTAGCCTTCTTCAGTGTAGCGTGTTCCACCTGCATTCTCCACTGCTCTGGAACGTTGAAGTGATCCATGATCTCCCGGAGTATCCTTTGCCATGTTTCCGTGTCAGCCTTCTGAAACCCCGGCAGTTTAATGTTGAGCCTTGCCCTGCCAACAAATCCACACACACTCCTGAACCTCGTGTGTGCTTTATCTGGTTTAGTTGGAGCCAAAGACTTCAAATCAATCTCGATTAATTCATCTACACCTTTAGGCTGGTGTGTGGGCTTCCTTCGAGCGTTCCTCCATGTCCTGACCGGAAGGGTAATTGCTGCAGCTCTATCCTGTTCAAGATTACTTGACCCATCACCATCTGCTGAAGACCTAGGGTTGTCGGAATCAGATGAAGATACATCACATGAAGCATGAGTGATGTCGCTGCTACTCGGCATCTACAGAGAACACATGCGAAACTCAGCAAAGGAGGATAAGCATAAAACTAGCAACTTGGTATCAAGCTGTCTAAACATGTCATGCAATAATTTAGAAAATGTACGACTTATTTGTTAAGTTTGTGTGACTCGGGCGCCCGCGATCTGTAAATCGGCAGTAACTTATTGGAACAAATACAACTTATATGTACTAGTTAGGAAGGTAGATAATGAACATATATATGCTCTCTGTTATTTTATAGCCAATTTGGGAACATACGGAACGAAATAGGAAGAGGGATTGCGAGGAAATATGCAAACCCGGCCGGACCATAGGTGGGGCGAGGTTTACAAGATCGATATGCTTGAGGGTGGCTGGCGAGCAAACAAAGATGGCAAGGCATGGGCAGCCGCGTGTTGGGAACAACAGTGGAGGTAGGCTTGACGCCGAAGAGCGGCCATATGGCCGGGGTGAGCATGCCGACGCCGGAGAGGGTTCTGCTATGGATCTGGGGGAGGGGGGAGCTGGCGATGGAGATTGGGTGGACTAGTTGAGTGTAGGGGTGGGCATAAAAATCGACAAACCGAACACCGAACCGAAGCTGAAACCGAAAAAATTGAATTTTCGGTTTTTGTCATTGGTATACATAATTTCAGTTTTTACATACAATAACCGAACTAAGTTCGGTTAGTTCGGTTTTTAATTCGGTTAGCCGAAATGCTACCGAACTATACTGTGAAGACAAGTTCGCAGACTGGACAATTGGTCGTCTCCTGTTTTCCTATTCCCAGCACCCCACGCCTTGCAACCCACTTCGCTAGGGCCGGGTGTTGCTATTGGATTTCACGAGGAGGCAAGTGGCCCGCTAGCCTGTGTAAGTTACATGGACCGACCATCTGCTTGACTTGATAAAAAAGGTGTGGGAGTCTGCCTGCGAGTGCAGCCGAGCAGGCATGTTCGATTAGTCCCACCTCGCTGGCTGACGAGATGAGGCAAGGATTTTACGCTATATAAGAGGGTCACGTTGTTCCATTTCTAGCACAATCGCTAGCAGCATGGTATTTCGGTATAAACCGAAAACTACGCCGAACTATCGGTTAACCGAATTTTCAGTTAGCAATTTTGAGCTCTAATTTTTAGTTATCAATTTTGTTAATCGAATTTAACAAAAAACCGAATAGTAGAAACCGAACTTTTGGTTTATACCGAATGCCCAGGACTAGTAGAGTGAAACGCGGCCGTGTGGTGGGGGGGGGTGTTGGCAGCCTAGGTGAAAAGGGTCAAAAATATCTCCGGTCGCCGCGCGGAAAGTCATTTGTAAACGGTTTCCTCTAAGCGCTCATGTGCACAAAGAGAATAATTTCATTTGAAATGAAGATGTACTAATTTTGAAATGAAGACGTGAGTTCATCGTTTCGCCTCTAAATTTTTCCTACGTTAAGCAATCACCATTATACCACGGGTTTGATTTGCTGGCGCATTTTAGGTCTCGTGTGCTATATTTAAGACATTTTTTTGGCATTTATCATGCATTTTGGCATATAAATCAAATCCTAGTGGCACTTCAAACGCGACACTTCAGACTCCAATCGTCAGTGACTACATCGTTTCGCCTCGAATTTTTTCACGGTAAACAATCACGGTTTGATGTTCTGGCCCATTTCTGGTCTCGTCTGCTATATTTAAGTCATTTTTTGCACTTACCTTGCATTTAGTGCATATAAATTCAAAACCGTTCTACAACTACATTTGGGTGTTAGTTAGAAAAGAAGGTGTAGAAATCATTTGTGTGTCCCTTTGCAAATTTTGATCCATTGTCCGAGAAACGGGGAGAAGTTTCAAACATTTTGGCCGCGAGGTGCGGCCACCGGCGTAGGCCTAGTTGGTATTTTAATTACAAGTAATTCAGATGGACTCCAAACATCATCAAAATCGGTGTGTGCCCGTGGCGTGCTCTCACGACCCTAGGAAAAGATTGTAAAGTTTGACACAAGTTTTGATGATCGCTCCTTCCAAACCGGAGCATATCACATGAAGGACCATGGTTTCCAAAAGGAGACGTGTCAATTCAAACTCAAGTGGCCGGTGACTTCATCGTTTGGCCTCATAAAAATTTCCACGGTACGCAATCACCATTATACCACGGATTTGATTTTCTAACGCATTTCAGGCATCGTTTGCTATATTTAAGACATTATTGAATTTAACGTCCAATTTGTAGATATAAATAAATCACAACCGGAACTGCATGTGCTGTTGAAAGGGATGAGGATCGCCGTTCGATCAAGGAAATCCAACGGTGCAGACATATGATCCGTGGGGTTTGGGTTCTGGCCAATCAAAACGCACGACTCAGATCATGTGCATGGCAGGGGGGCATCAGCCACGGTTTAGTGGGCACATGGCTTTGGTGAGTTAACCGTGCTATTTGAAAACATTTACATTAACTAATAGCATATTTTCGTTTGAATGAAAACACGATTTCATCGTTTTGCCTCCAATTTTTTTTCCACGGTAAGAAATCACGATTGTACCCTATGGTTCGATTTTCTAGTGCATTTTACCAGGCAGCAGGCCTGGCTAGCAATCTCAAACTTCGAATGTGAAAAAAAGATCCCGTTTGCTATATTTGAGTCATTTTTTGTGCACACACACACACACACATATATATATATACTTGCAACTACATGTGGGTGTTAGCAAGATCATTTGTGTGTCACTTCACGAGTTTTCATTCATTGTCCGAGAAATGGGAAAAACTTCAAACAGTTCAGCCGCAGGGTGCGGCTAGAGGCGTAGTCCTTGTTGGTATTTCAATTTCAGGAAAGGCATATAGAGTCGGGAAATAACAAAAATCATTGTGTCACTGTGGTGTGCTCTCACGAACGCATGGAAAATTTTTGGTAAAGTTCGGCACAAGTTTTGGTGCTTGCACCTTCCATACCGGAGCATCTCACAAGGAGGATCATAGTTTCCAAAAGGAGACATGACACTTCGGACTCCAAATGGCCAGTTACTACATCATTCCGCCTCGAAAAAAATCATGGTAAACAATCGCGGATGTACCCTTGGTTTGATTTTCTGGCCCATTTCAGGTCTCATCTGCTATGTTTAAGTCATTCTTTGCGCTTACCTTGCATTTAGTCGATATAAAGTCAAAAACCCTACTACAACTTCATGCGGGTGTTTTAGTTAGGCTATACTTAGGCTACTCATAGTGGAGAGTATCATATACTAGTATCATGCATATATATGATACTAGTGTATGATACTACCTTTAATTAATTATAGTGCATAGTATAATAGAGTAGTGTCATAGATGATCATATTTACTGCCACGCATGACACAAATTAGCATCTCATTTAACATGATACGATATCTACCTATATGTTACTCTAAAACTCTCTATCTTCTTTAATTCTTTGCCACATCAGCATACTTGCTATTTCCAAGTGCATGATACCGGCTATGATACCACCACTATGGCCAGCCTTATAGTGGGGAGTATCATATACTAGTATCATGCATATGATACTAGTTTATGATACTACGTACCTTCATAGTGCATAGTATCATAGAGTAGTATCATCGATGACCGTATTTATGGCCATGTATGACACAAAGTAGTATAGCATTTATTATGTTACAGTATCTACCTATGTTACTCTAACCCACTCTCCCTTATTTAATTCCTTGCCACGTCATCATATTTGCTATTCCCGAATGCATGATATCAGCTATGATACTCCCACTATGGCCAACCTTAGCAAAGAAGGTGTACAAATCATTTGTGTGTGCTTTGCGAGTTTTCATATGTTTGTCTGAGAAGCGGGGAGAAATTTCAAATATTTCGGCCGCGAGGTCCGACAACTGGCATAGGCCTAGTTGGTATTTTAATTACAAGAAATTCATATGGAGTCTGGACATCATCAAAATCGATGTGTACCCGTGGCGTGCTCTCACGACCCCGTGGAAATTTTTTGGTAAAGTTTGGCACAAGGTTTCCATACCAGAGCATCTCACATGAAGGATCATGGTTTCCAAAAGGAGACGTGTAAATTCAAACTCTAGTGGCCGGTGACTTCATCATTTGGCCTCATAAAAATTTCGTACGCAATCACCATTATACCACGGGTTTGATTTTCTGGCGCATTTCAGGTATCGTTAGCAATATTTAAGACAATATTTGAGTTTAACACTCATTTTGTGCATAAAAATAAAATTACAACCGGAACTGCATTTGCTATCGAAAGGGATGAGGATTGTTGTTCGATCTGGGAGCATCGAACGGTGCAGACGTACAATCCGTGGGGTTTCGGTTCTGGCCAATCAGAAAGCATAACTCAAATCGCGCGCGGGGTTTGGTCTGCACATGGCTTTCATGAACGAACCGTGTGCTATTCGCAAACCAGATTGTATATTTTTGTTCACACATACTATAGTGAGATCAATTGAGTGTGCTACCTCTATGATATAATAATAATAATAATAATAATAATAATAATAAAAAAAACAATTCATATTCATTGCCTGAGCTGACAGCATATCAAGGTCAACATATTAATGGTTCTTACATCAACAGAAAACCGGGCATAACTCACAAATTCAGTACACGCACTACAAGAAATATGTCAACTAGTGACCTTCTGTCAGTGACCCTGGAAGAATTGGTCATAGATCTATGACCATTTGAGATCAATTAGTCAAAAGCTGTTCGGGGGGCTCCAAACCCTCAACTATATCGACCATTTTGGTCAGAAAGGTCGTAATTTCCTTACACGAAATGGTCATAAAGCAGATAGCACTGGTCTGCAGCCTTATTTCTAGCTGATCACGACCAATATAGAAGGTTATAACCTTGTAAATTGTGGTGGATTGCTATGACTAGGCGCCACCTCATCAGTTTTGCCTATGTGTCATGTCCATCTGTCAATTTTTGCCCTAGGTTGTGAAGCAACCTATATTTCTGTCATTCCCAAAATTCCCAAAACAATCTCATAAATTCTTTGGGTCATATCTTTGTCAAATATGTAAAAATCCTTCCTTGCCTAGTTCAAAAATAATTAAAAAATATTCATTTTCCTATTCTGTTCAGAACAGCACTTTGTGAAGGAAGTGGTATTTATATATTCTTGATTGCCCTCAAAAATTTTGGGCACTCTTTCCTATCCAAACCATTGCCTCATGACAAAATTCAGCTCCATTTGCCCAGTAAATCTTCCTTGGCAAATTTCCAAAGTTTTGTCCACCTAGAAGCATTGTGAAGGAAGTACCATTTTTATATATCCAAATGACATGAAATTTGTAAAGTTCCTTCATATGCCCAAATTATCACCCTCCTCCAAATTGCAGTGCAGTCAAATCATCTATGTGAGCCCAGGTTCAATTTATATTCTATGGCCAGATTCGCACGCTGCAAAGCAAGTGTTATCTAGACCCCTCCTATTACCCTCAAACTTTTTGGGCACTCTTCCATACCCAAATCATTGCCACATGATAATATTCAGGTCCATTTTCCTGTTAAATCTTTCTCAGGAAATTTCCAAAGTTTATATCTCGAGAGAAGCTTTGTGAAGTAAGTACTAGCTAGGCTTACCCAAATGATCTGAAAATTTACCAGGGCATGACCATGCCTATGTAACTTACCTACACCAAATTTGAGCTCATTTAATTTATCCAATTTCTCTCGCTAATTTTCCCAAGTTTCTGTCCAAAGACGAGCATTGTGAAGGAAGTACCACTTTGTCATGTCCAAATAGTATCGATTTTCTAAAGTGCTTTCCTATGCCCAAATAACCATTCTCCACCAAGTTTCAGCTCAATCCATTCATTATTTTGATCCTAGCTTCAACATTCATTTTTTTGTCCAGTGTGGTACTTTGCAAAGCAAGTACCACCTAGGCTCCTCCTTTTGAGCTGAAAATTTGTGAAGACAGTCTTATTACTAGGTGATCGTCCTCAGCCAAAACACACGCCAATTGGCCATGTGCATTTCTCGTACTGCTAATCAAACACTTGGCTACTAATTTATATTTGAGCATAGTTCGGTCTCCTCGTGAGAAACTTCTGGTGTAATTTTATTCCTAGCACCTACCTGGGGAGTTCCCAACCCACTAGACATGCCTAGGCCACCAAGAACGCATGTTAACGCCACAGTCACGCGGTGACCACGCGACGGGCATGTGACTTTACGTGCTTTAGAGTTGGGGCCCTCGGCTACTGTCCAAACCTCAACGTATCGCCACCAAACCATGTATTTATGATTAAATAGATACTTATGTAACTATAAATGATTTTTGGAAAAAATAAAGAGCAAACTATAAGGCGGCTGCAGTTCAAATTTGACCCAATTCCTACTAAATCAGCAGGAATTTGTCTTTCACACCAGAGGTGGATCAAGGCTTCTGACACCGAACCATTTTGTCAATTGTGCATTAAATATGGCCTAGTATTTTAGAAAATTTATTTGGTCCAATTTTGCAACAAATATATGGTAGCTCCTTCACAAAAAGAGCTCAATTCGGGCACTCGGAAAATGGAAAATGAATTTTCCGTGCAAAGAAAATGAAAACTCCCTTAGGCAACATTGTTTGGAATTCCAAGATGCACCCTTGTGCACAATATGAGATCATTTGAACAAACTATGCCATGAATGTGGCCATAAGATTGATCATTTGGCTTGAAAACCCTGAATCTTCACACATGATAGCTCATTTCTGAGAACACTTTTTAAAAATAATTGTCGTATTACAGGTTTATTATTTTTCTTGGAAACTTGGTCACATATAATGACACAATGCGAAGGTTTTCCAATTTTTTGAATTTTTTATGCCTGTTTCAAAATGCGATCAAAACGGCGGGTTTGACCGTTCCTAGGTAGTGATTGAATCTTGGAAAACTTTTGATGTTTCTCTGATTAAATAGATACTTATGTAACTATAAATGATTTTTGGAAAAATTAAAGAGCAAACTATAAGGCAGCTGAAGTTCAAATTTGACCCGCTTCCTACTGAATCGGCGGGAATTTGTCTTTTTCACCAGAGGTGGATCAAGGCTTTTGACACCCAACCATTTTGTCAATTGTGCATTAAATATAGCCTAGTATTTTAGAAAATTGATTTGGTCCGATTTTGCAACAAATATATGGTAGGTCCTTCACAAAAAGAACTCAATTCGGGCACTCGAAAAATGGAAAATGAATTTTCCATCCAAAGAAAATGAAAACTTCATTAGGGAACATTGTTTGCCATTCCAAGATGCACCCTTGTGGATGATATGATATCATTTTAACAAACTATGTCATGAATATGGCCATAAGATTGATCATTTGGCTTGAATGACATGAATCTTCACACATGATAGCTCATTTTTGGGAACACTTTTTTAAAATAATTTCCGTATTACAAGTTTATTATTTTTCCTGGAAACTTGGTCACATATAATGACACAATGCGAAGGCTTTCCAATATTTTGATTTTTCTTTTGAATTTTTTATGCCCGTTTCGAAATGCGATCAAAACGGCGGGTTTGACCGTTCCTAGCTAGTGGTTGAATCTTGGAAAAAATTTGATGTTTCTCTGATTAAATAGATACATATGTACCTAGAAATGATTTTTGGAAAAAATAAAGAGCAAACTATGAGGCAGCTGCAGTTTAAATTTGACCCGCTTCCTACTCAATCGGCGGGAATATTTCTTTTTCACCAGAGGTGGATCAAGGCTTTTGAGACCCAACAATCTGGTCAATTGTGAATCGAATATGGCCTAGTTTTTTTAGAAAATTGATTTGGTCCAATTTTGCAACAAATATATGGCAGGTCCTTCACAACAAGAACTCAATTCAGGCACTGGGAAAATGGAAAATGAATTTTCCGTGCAAAGAAAATGAAAACTCCCTTAGGCAACATTGTTTGGAATTCCAAGATGCACCCTTGTGCGCAATATGAGATCATTTGAACAAACTATGCCATGAATGTGGCCATAAGATTGATCATTTGGCTTGAAAACCCTGAATCTTCACACATGATAGCTCATTTCTGAGAACACTTTTTAAAAATAATTGTTGTATGACAAGTTTATTATTTTTCCTGGAAACTTGGTCACATATAATGACACAATGCGAAGGTTTTCGATTTTTTTTATGAATTTTGTATGCCCGTTTTGAAATGCGATCAAAACGGCGGGTTTGACCGTTCCTAGCTAGTGGTTGAATCTTGGAAAACTTTTGATGTTTCTCTGATTAAATAGATATGTGTTTACCTAGAAATGATTTTGGGAAAAAATAAAGAGCAAACTAGGAGGCAGTTGAACTTCAAATTTCACCCGCTTCCTACTGAATCGGCGGGAATTTGTCTTTTTCACCAGAGGTGGATCAAGGCTTTTGACACCCAACCATTTGGTCAATTGTGAATTAAATATGGCCTAGTATTTTAGAAAATTGATTTGGTCCAATTTTGCAACAAATATATGGTAGGTCCTTCACAACAAAACTCATTTTAGGCACTCGGAAAATGATTGTCTTAAAAAACACTCATTTCGAATAATACATTTTTAAGATATTTGTATTATTCAAAGTTTGTTATTTTTACTGAAACGTAGGTCACACTTGGTGCCACAATGCTAAGGTTTTTCTTTTCTATTTATTTTTATAAATTTCCTAGGCCGTAAAAAGGCTGACATGATTTAGCATCTTATTTTTAATCGATCACGACCAATTTAAATGGTCATAACATCATCAAAGAGATACTGCGTTCTGATTGGTCCAAAAACATATCACGCGGATCATGGATTAAGCACCGTCGGATGCTCCGGATCAAACGGTAGAGCCCTCGTCACTGTCATTCCCCTCCCGAATCACCACGTGCCCCTCACATCCCTCTCACCCTCGTCCACCCATGAAACCCTAGCTCATCTCTCGTACACCGTCGCCGCTCCCTTCTCCCCCCGCCGCCGCTACCTTATCCCCACTATCGCCGCTCCCTTTTCCCCACCGCCGGTCCTTCACCCACGCGCTCCCCAAAACAGACTCCGCCCACCTCGTGCTCCCCAGATCCATCTCGAGCCGCCTTCTCGCGCTCCCTAGATCCGTCTCGATCCGCCTCCCCTTCAATTTGAGACGCCTCCACCCACCTCCTACCTCCTCCCTCTCACTCCTTCGCCTGCCCGCACGCGCTCGACCATCCTCTCCCCCACGACGAGCGCCGCACCAAGGAGCGGGGAGGGCAGCCAGGCGGCCAGAATGCCCGCGCAGAAGTGCCCGCACCCGTCGCTCAACGCAGACGACGGCCACGTCCAGGAGGAGGTTGCCACTGTCGTCGGGGTCGCCGGCTCTGGCACGGCTCTGTTGAGCTGGCCAAGGACGGTGCTGGTGAGAGCGCTGCTTTTGCTTGTTGCGTAGGCGTTAGGCATATGATTTAGGATCTGTTTCATCTCCTCTTCCTTCATCATGAGCTGATCCAGTTTCTGGCCTTGTTTCTCGTGGTTTTGCAGCGTGGATCCATTCACCGAGAAGAAGTGGTATGAAAAATTAATCCAGTACTGTTGAATCAAGAAGAAGTGGCCTTACTGTTATGTTTATTTGTCCTATGAATTTGGATGCTTGGTACTCCATTTTACTACTGCTCTGTTCCGTGATCTCCCACTAATCTTCTTCGTGATTTTGGAGCCCGGTCATTTGGCGCAATCCTATGTGTGTGTGGAAACCTAATGCTGATCTTTATAAGATTTTCAGCAGATGTTGATCTCTTCTCTGTAGTTGCCTACCTACCTAGCTCGATCTACATTCACGTGTTTTCATGCATTGCATGAGATTTTTTCTTAATGGTTATGCATGTTTAGCTAGTTCTTGCAGCGAGGCATATTAGCGATGCCAGTTTAGCTCGACGTCCATGGCAGGAGCTCGGTGCTTGCTCAACATCCATGGTGTCCACGCGTACGCATGCATGATTTACCAACTGCTGCTCTCAGGCACAACTGGATTTCTGCTGTGCTTCCCCACCATTTCAAACTAGCCTCGCCTCTTTGTTGGCTGACGGTGTGGACTATCTGCATGCATGTACATGCATCTTCTGAAATAGAGTGATTGGTTTGAATTCAAGTGCAGAATAGAGGAAAATGGGTGCTAGTTGTACATATTAATTGCCTCCGTTCAGTGTCGATTTCTTTAGTGTACTGCTGCTAGTGTCAATTGATGCATTGGTTTGAGTTTGATTTAGTTAGGCAGGTTTAGTAATTCATTTTTAGATTAATTTGACATGGGTTTGATGAACTATGTAATACTCCCTCTGTCTCAAAATATAAAACGTCTTTTGGTCTAGCGACTGATGCTTTTAATTTTTCTCAGTTTTTATGCTTCAGATCGCTTCCTCCATGACACCCCGATCCAGGTGGCGGCAGCAGATATGGCATCGACAATCGAGTGTGCCTAACTCTGCATCTATAACCGGCATGTCTTCTTTGGAAGGTCAGCTGCTTTCTCCCCACATTGAAATCTCGACCCCTTTCTTGTTGATGGACTCGTTGACTGATTTGTATGTGCATCGATGCAGGGTGCAGGTGCTCTACTACGCGCTACTCCAGGAAGGTCACCTGGCCAGATGTTCTTCTTGTTTTTGAACCACTACCACTTTTTTAGCTATTGCCACTTGTTTTTGTTGGTAATTTGAGCACTTGTTAGTTTAGTCGGGTAGGGGATTAGAGTGAAATGATCCTGTAGGAGGTCCTGGACGATGATGTGCAAACAATTATTTTCTCTAGCATTAGTATGTCAAATTTGTCTAAGTTAGTACATGAGGATTCTGCTAGCTGACATACTAATGTTGGTCAATGAGTGATGCTTCATAGCGGACAACTACTGGTTTTAATATGCAAACAACAACAGTGCCAAAGATGCTATGTAATAATTAATGTGTACTTGTTGAAAGTTCTTGCTTATATTAGTGTCTCTTATTTCTTTTGTAATTAATGTCTCTCATTTTTGTTCTAGTTAATGTGTAACTGAGAATGGACATACTTCTCTCTTTTTAGACTGCTAGATTGCACAAGTTGAACGATCTTCTCTAGTTTAAATAAGTTGGGATCCATCAATATAATAGGACTTTGTTTGCATTTCACCTAGCTTGTAACCAATATCCTTATTGCTAATTTACCTCAAGTTTATTTAACATTGTTGAAATGAGTGCTATAAAGTTTCATGTCTAAGCTCAATTTTTATCCTAAGTCCTGAAGTAATTATTTTGGTTACATCATAGTTTGCTGAGAACATTAACTTGAACATTGTATGTATGCCCTGATGCATGTACACACACGGTTCAGCAAATATCGAGCTGCAGCGAAACAACCTGGAGCTAGAGAACATCAAGGATAAGATCAAGGAAGTTCTTTCCTTGTTGGCAACATTGTGAGGTTCGTGCATCATTAGGATTGCTTGAGTGATCTCAGTACTATCATTGTGATGTTCCTAACCTCCCTATTTTCGCTATCCATATCATGACCAAGCATGACAAGAAGGGAGGCTCGTCAACCACCTCCCAGCACACCTATCATGACCGATGATGAGATGCTGAAGGTGCACTTCTTGTTTGTACATTTCGTGCTTGGTTGGTGTCATGGAGATATGCACGTGCCATGTGTTGTACGACCTCTCTGTTTTTGTTTCTTGTCATATGTACTTATCTGTTGTCTTGTCCCTGATGTAATACCCACATGTACTATCATATTGGTGGTTGGCTAACGGATTGCATTGCAAATATACTGTTCTTCATTGCCTAATGCTTTTGGTTGCCGATAACAGGACCTATAGTTAGTAAACCTACAATTAGCAAGTTATGTTTATGGTCTATCATGTTGAAATACAAAAATGTTTCGTGTCACATGCTTAAAAGACTTTGAACTATATACCTAGTTCGGCTGTAGAGAAAAATGCAACTGGTTCTTTAACACACTGAACTATTCAGCCTACCTACTCAAACAACCATCAGTATCCAACAAACATCTATGGAAATAATTTTTGCCATCAATCCTTTGTTTTAAACAAGTATTAATATTTTGGCAGGACAAAAAGTTGCAAATTCCGATGATGGTTTATGTTCCTTCTTTTAGGTTACGATAGATGATGCTGGAGAGATGCCCTTACCAAACTGGAAGGGCTGCAACCAAATCTAATCGGCAGCATAGCAGTTATCTCTAAATATCTAAGCTAGTGATCATATTTTCAATGATTTTTTCTGTTTGGCCTTCCTATAGGTCTATAATGTGATGAAGATGTGATGTTGTTTTGTTATTGCCAAGGTTATTTGAACATGGCTGTCGTTTGTTATAGATGACAATCTTTTAGTTGCTGCTTCTTATGTCTATAATGTGATGAAGATGTAATTGCAACAAATGTTGTATGATGGAACAAACGTTGCTCTGACAACAAACTTGAAAAAAAAACTCAATTGTTTCTCTGTCGTCTAGTTCTTTTGCATTAGTAGGCTGAAAATATTGATGTGCTGGAAGAGGCCTTGGCCCGAACAATGTTGGACAAATTAATTCCTGGGTTGCAAAAAGGCCTTGCCCCAGATGGTATTAGGTTGAAAGAATGACTGGAAAAAGGCTGAGCCCGGATAGAAAAGACCCAGCCATATAGCAAAAAAATCAGTCCAAAAAACATAAAAGGCCAAATTACTAGGCTTGGCCCATCTAAAGCACCAAATTGGACCGGGCTGAATCTTATCAACGACCTTTTCAGTTGGTCCCAATTTTGCCACGTCGGATCCGACGTGGCCTGGGCAGACAGCCAGTGACCAAAACAGAAGGTCATAGAATCCATGACCTTTTGTTTTGGTCGTTACCTTCCACGACCTTCTCATAGAGAAGGTCGTTAATTTCAGTTTACGACCGCCAGCTTTTGACCATCTATTTTTGGTCACAAAAAGGTCGCAAGTGAAAAACAATGACCTTTCAGTGACCAATAGTGATGGTCGCAAGTTGATGTATTTCCTGTAGTGATGTGACAGTTCTAAATTGGACGAATTAAGTTGCAGGGTAGGCATAAAGACTAGTATTATGGCTTAATTCCCATGTACATGGTGGAACTCGGATCATTACGTTGACCCCGAATGAACTTGGGTTTTCTAATGATTTTACGCTTCTTTGTTACATCGGTGCGTGATCCCTTGGCTGGCAACTCAGCAAATTCATCGTACTCGTCCTCATCGGCAACATCCTCGACACCTAGTACCTTCCTCTTCCCATGCATCACTACATGGCAGTTCTTACGCAAGGGATCTTCCGCATAGAAAATCTGAGTAGCATCGCTGGCCAGATTGAAGGGGTCAGCGTGATATGCCATCGTTGTCATGTTAACACATGTCTTCCTGTAATCATCAACCTTTACATGACCAAGAGGAATCCATGCGCACCTGAATAATGCCACCTTAACTTTCATATTGTTAAGCTCCCAAATCTCTTTGATGGTTCCATAGTATACCCTTTTATCAGCTTCATCTACAATAATGCATTCTATTCGAACAGAGTTGTTCTGATATGAGGTCTTCTCATCATGTTCCTTAGTGTAGAAGGTGTATCCATTGATGTCATATGCTTGGTACGTCAACACCATAGGTGATGGCTTTTGTGCCAACCACGTAGCAATGTCATCGATGGATCCTTGTGCCAAACGATTCTTCAGCCATTCAGAGTAGTTCTTAGTGTGCTCCTTCATCTCCACATCTGATAAAGGCACCATTGGTAAGAAGCTTTGGCGTATCTCCGCCAAGTGTTCTTCGGCATAAGCGCTAAGAACTGGGATGTTAAGCAGTATCGTCAAATGGGCTTTCTCTACCAATTCTCCGGGTGCAACCATTTGTGTGCCAGCAAGGACTGGCTTAACTTCCAGCCTTCCCTCGTGGCGAGAGAGGGGAAAACCTATAGGTCTTTGTTTCATGTATCCGGTGCAAAACACAACCACCTCCTCAGCGGTATAACCTTGTAGGATTCTTGCCTATGGATGGTTTCGGTTCCGACAAAAGCGCTTCAGTATTCCCATGAACCGCTCGAAGGGATACATGTTGCGAAGGAACACAGGACCACAATACTTTATCTCGTCGACAAGGTGCACAGTGAGATGGACCATTACATCAAAGAATGATGGTGGGAAAAACATCTCTAGGTTGGACAATATTCTTGCAATATTGCATATGATCCAACTCTTCAGGATCTACAACTTCTTGCCATAGTTGGTTGAAGAAATCACAGAGCTCAATGAGTGTGTTTCTTATATCTTTGTCCATCAGATTCCTGATGGCCACCGGGAGGATTTGTGTCAACATTACATGGCAATCATGTGACTTCATGTGTCTCAACTTCATTTTACCTGAGCTCACATCCATGAGACTTCTGATGTTTGCGGAGTAGGAAGAGGGTGTTTTAACTGACAACAAATAGGTGAAAAAATGTGTTGCTTCTTTTGTACTGAAATTGTAACTCTGGCGAGCTTTGATGAATTTTTCATCATCTTCTGCTTCACTCTTGCATTTTGATTAATCACCAAGCATATCTAGCTGTGAGCCGTCACCATCCTTTTTTTACCTTTAATCTTGAGCAGAGTACCAAGGTTGCTTTCACATACGTTCTTCTCTACGTGCATGACATCGATGCAGTGACGTATACGTAGAATCCCCCAGTAAGGTAATTTCCAAAACACCGATTTCTTCTTAAACACTTAACCCTTGGGTGTTTGTTTCACTGTCAAAGCGTGCTTCTTGCCAAGCACACCATTAATTTGTTTAGCCATGTTGTGGACCACCTCCCTATCATAGGGTCTTCAGCCCACAGCTACCTCTACCGTACCAACAGATTCAGCTTTCATCTTTTGGTATGGGTGATTTCTCTGTAAGAACCTACGATGACGCAACTACACGGTTTTGCTCGAGTTGGGAAGAAATCTGCTAGCTGTCCTATCCATGCATGTGACGCACCCTACATGTCCCTTTCTTTTGTGCCCTGATGTGTTACCTAATGCCGACATAACTTGAATGGTGTGCACCAGCATCGCATGTAGATTGAAAATCTCCTTTCTGTAAGCATCATAACATTTTACAGCAGGCGCATCTATCCACACTATTAGCAGTTCTTCTACCAGTAGCTGAAATTAAATGTCGATGTCATTTCCAGGTTGCTTCGGGCCTTGGATAATCATTGACATCATAATGTATTTTTTCTTCATACACAACCAAGGAGCTAGGTTATATATGCACAGAAGCACCGGCCATGTGCGTTGATTAGTGCTCATATCGGCAAAAGGATTCATCCCGTTAGTACACTCCCCGAGCCTTATACTTCTAGGATCCTTGGCAAAGTCTTAAAACTTGTTGTCGATTAATTCCCACTAAGCCCCATCTTTGGGTTGCTTCATATACTTATCCGCATTTCGCTCATCATGATGCCACCGCAACCTCTTTGCCTCTCTAGGGTTTGCAAACAAACGCCTCAACCTTGGAACTAAAGGCAAGTACCAAACAACCTTGAATGGGATTCCTGTCTTCATCTCACTGTCCAATTTGTACTTGTCCTTTGCTCTCCTAAGCTTGTTGTGTATGCTTGCATGTGGGACATGCACGCAAATCTTTCTACTCACCACGGTACAGTACACAATCATTCACACAAGCGTGTATCTTCTGTACTTCAAGTTCCAATGGGCAAACAATTTTCTTTGCTTCATTCATGCTTCCGGGGAGCACATTATCTTCCTGAAGAATTTCTTTGAAAAAAAGTAACATCTCTATGAAGCCCTTGTTTGATAGACCGTTTGCTGCTTTAAATCTGAGAAGCGTCAGGGTGGCACTCAACTTGGAATATTTCTTTTTGCAACCTGGATACAATTCTTTCTTGGAGTCCGCATCTATGGTTGGCAGATCCTTGTACCCAATCATATCCTTTTTGGGCCCTTGAAATATGCAATCATAGCAGAAAAATCTGGCATATCAAGATCGTCGTCATCTGCGTCGACGTCTTGGTTTTCTAGTGGGCGTTTCGGCTTTCCGGTGTTCCATTGGTAGGTTGACGCCTCTGCCCTGATGTTAGATTCAGCATACATGTGACACTGGTCAGGGTTTGGCATCTTGCAACCCTGGGTATATTCATCCATGACCTCCTCTTCACCGTTTCTGGTCCAACGTGTATATCCATCCACGAATCCCCGAGAGACTAAGTGCCACTGGACATCTGTAACTTCACGTGACTCCGTATTGGCACAATCAGTACATGGACACATGATGTAATCCGCATCACCAATTCTCCTCTTTGTACTTTCAGCCAAATTCATGAACTCTATCACGCCACTGATAAAATCTGCGGTTCTCTGATTCTTCATCCATTGAGATCGTTCCATCTGCACCACACGAATGGTAACTAAAAACAAAACAACAACATTAATACATAGATTAACTACTGCCCAAGGATGCGTGCATAAATCACAAAGTTCTATTTTCATAATTACTAAGGGCGCTCCATATGGTTATCCAGACGTGCAATGACAAAAATTAATGGCCAGTCAATTTACACGCAGAGTACTAGTACATCACTACCCTTAGGAATTGAATACATTAATTAAGCCACTCACAAAAAGAATACCTTAATTAATCAGCCATGCGGCGACCTCCACCCAGCAGACAGAGAAGGGCGATGCGGCGGCACGCCGAGATAGCAGGGTCGAGGAGCAAAGCTTAGTGCGGCTGCCGCCTGAAGTTCGACCTCCACTATCCCGCCATCGACTGCGATGGATGTGCTTGAATCACGCCGCCGCCGACCTCGATGGTTGAGCTCCTCCTATCTCCCGCCGTAGACTGAGGATTGACCTCCTATGACGCCGCCACCACCCACCGATCGAGGATTGACCTCTTCTCTGGTAGCCCCTGCCTAGGCCGCCGCCATCTCTAAATGCAGAGCGGCTGTTTTATTTTTTGACAGATATCCGCAGAGCGGCAGTTTACACGGTATCACTGTAACTCAATTATATGTACATGGTAGTACATCATATACAGTTATGTAATGGCAACCGTGTCTCACCTATGTTGTCTTCTCACACTGTTTGGTGCGGAAATCGTGTGTGATGTTGTAATACCTAACAAAAATGACATGTATAAACAATGTGCCGTATACAACATATAGTGCCATAAGTAGTTCCCGACCGTTAGCTTATCCCCACAGTTTCCCCATTTCCTCCAAATCCCTAGATAGCCTCCAAATTCCCTTGCGTGGCGTTGACATTGGGGGAATGCGGACAAGTGGTGTTGATGGTTTCGGTGTGGCTGCTCCTGCTCGTATCGCCGCCGAGCACTTGCCTAAGGTCATTAGAAGGCAGGTGTACTACGGATCTGAATCGTCCTATCAGGTTCCAATCTATCCCGATGTTTTCTAGCATGTCCAAAGTATCTCCTTGTTGAATCCATCTTGAATGACCCCCCCCCCACCACCACCACCACCACCAGGAAAGCGATCTGCCGCCAAATCCAGAGCATGACTCTAGACTCCCACAACATGAGTTCGACTCCGAGTTTTGCGCCACCAATAAGTACCAAAAGCTGAGTTGTGTGCACGGGCACACTCCCGCTCGATGTGTATGCACGAAGGGATTCGACATTGGCAGGCAGTTTCTCAGTTGCCCCTTAGAGGTTAGTGCTAAGTTCATCATTTTACTTGAGTTAATGCCACCGCTCATCCTAAATAATATTTAATATTGGCAGGGATATGAGGCTTGTGCCTTTGTTAACTGGCTGGATGAAGAATGGCATGGCAGGGCTCGGAGTGTTATCACCAAGATCACGGAAGATAACATAAAGCTGAAGAAGAAACTGGCTGGTCTGGAATGTACAATCAGTACGATGCAGCAAGAAAGAATCAATCACAGGCAACAGATGAAAGCAAGAGAAAAGAAGGAACTAGCATGTGTAGTTGTGGTTGTTGCATTAGCCAGGTTCTATGCGCTATTTGCAATGATGATTAGGTTTTTTTGATAGTATTGCTATAGCACATCTAGATGTGCTCTAAGTAATGCACATCTAGGTCCTATGCCATTGATGTTACGCGAAGATTCGTGCAGATATTTTCCTTTGTCTTTTTTTCTTTTCCTTTGTAGTTTGATTATTACTGGCTTCATCAATAAGAAGAGCTCAGTGTATTGCTTGCCAACTGTCCTACTCCGTTCGTACCGGTACCGGTGCATAATCCCAAAACTTGTTCCTTGTTTTTGTACTGAAAAAAGAAATCAACAAGTAGGAGTCCTGCGCAACCCCAGGAATTTGGAGCGACTGGGTACAAATAATTGCGGTTAATTATATCAGCGGTTAGATAATACGTCAACCCCCGCTAAAATTGGCATTTCCTCTTCTCTGCATACCTCGCTTAAGTGTCCACCATCTTCATCGACCCCGGCAGGCCGCGCTACACACTTGCACACACTCTGCAATCTCACTTTCTCACGGTTTTTATACGACCGCAGCCATGCCGAGCGATAGCAAGGACGACAGTTCGTCCAGCAGTCTGGCGCCCGATAATAGGTCAACATCAGAATAATCCCGCTCGTCTTCCATGAGTCCGACGTCGATCCCAGACCTCGATTATATCTGGATCATGGAAGGGACGCCACCTCCGGAGTCATCAGACATCAACCAGACGGACGAGGAGCCATCGGAGGACGAAGAAGAGGACAACAATGATGAGGAGGAGGAATGGTCAAACGAGGAGGAGGACAATGACGATGACGATGGCGTCAGCGATCAAAAGCCAACGGTCAGGGGCAAAAAGCGTCATCACCAAGACGACGTCACGGGGCCATCCAACAACAAGAAGAAGAAGGACTAAATTAAGCAGACTATATATATATATATATATCTATTTCCGTTTGCTCATGTTAATTTGTTATCTCTGTTTATCGTGTCAATCTCATCGCAGACGGTTAGTAATACATATTCAACAGAGAACTTCTACATTATCGCCCACGGGTTGGTTTGTTGAACCGTGTGCCCTCACGGGCACATAATTCACAAAAAAGACCGTATGGGTTGTCTATAATGATTGCACACAATTCTGATTACCAATCTGTTTGCCGGGTATCACACCCATCTTGTTACGCTGAATCGTTTGTGTTCACCTCGATCATCGCAAATGGTTCATTAGAGCGAGAAGTATGCCATATATCGCACACACCTTGATCTGGCTGCCCGTTTCTGTTGTTCTGTCTCATCGCAAATAGTTTGTATGGATCAACCGTATGGCCCGCATCATACACGCAACTAAAATCTGAAGCGTGTTTGATGTATCATTAATCGCAAATGTTTTGCATCTTTTTTTATGGTTTTTTACATCATCGTTTGCGATTAATGCATCACACACAGTTTCGTCAAAGGGTCTCTGATCATAGTGTCGCTTTAGCAGCATCCTGCAGTAGTGTTACAAGCCAGGGGCCTCAAGGGCTCGAATACAAATGCTCGATCATAAATGAGTCAGCGGAAGCAGCAATATCTATGTACAGACATTAAGTTCAACAAGGTGCCATAAGATGGCTAGCACAAACATGGATACAGATCGAAGAGGCGCAGGCCTCCTGCCTGGGTCCTCCTAAACTACTCCTGGTCATCGGCGGTCTGCACGTAGTAGTAGGCTCCGTCGGTGTAGTGGTAGTCATCGTCGGTGGCGTCTGGCTCCTGGGATCCTCCATCTAATCACAGCAATCGGGTATAGAAGGGGAAAAGAGGTAGCAAAGCTATTGTTAGTACTCATACGAAGTACTCACAAGACTTAGATCAGATCTATGCTACATATGCATCGGTATCAATGAAAGGGGTAGTAACTGTGGACTAAACTGCAGAATGCCGGAATAAGAAGGGGAGAAGCTAGTCCTATCGAAAACTATGCTTCTGGCAGCCTCCATCTTGAAGCAGTAGAAGAGAGTAACAAGTATAGTAACAAGTGACATCGCATAGGATAATCCTACCCGGCGATCCTCTCCTCGTTGCCCTGTGGAAGAGCGATCACCGGGTTATATCTAGAACTTGTAAGGGGTGTGTTTTATTAAGTATCTAGTTTTAGTTGTAAGAGGTCGAAGTACAACTCCAAGTTGTCCTGTTACCATGGACGCGGCTATTCGAATAGATCAATCTTCCCTACAGGGGTGCACCACATTACCCAACACACTCGATCACTCTGGCCGCACACACTTTCCTGGGTCATGCCTGATGACCCACAAGTATAGGGGATCAATCATTGTCCTTTCAATAAGTAAGAGTGTCAAACCCAACGAGGAGCAGAAGGAAATGACAAGTGGTTTTCAGCAAGGTAATTTCTGCAAGCACTGAAATTATCGGTAACAGGTAGTTTGATAGCAAGATAATTTGTAACGAGCAAGTGACGGTAACGGTAAATAAAGTGCAGCAAGGTAGCCCAATCCTTTTGTGGTAAAGGATAGGCCAAAGCGGTCTCTTATAATAAGCAAAGTGTTCTTGAGGACACACGTGAATTTCATCTAGTTCATTTCATCATGTTGGTTTGATTCGCGTTCGCTACTTTAATAATTGATATGTGGGTGGACCGGTACTTGGGTGCTATTCTTACTTGAACAAACCTCCCACTTATGATTAACCCCCTCGCAAGCATTCACAACTACGAGAAAAGTCTTGATATAACATCTAACCATAGCATTAAACATATGGATCCAAATCGGTCCCTTACAGAAGAGCGCAAAAACTAGGGTTAAGCTTCTGTCACTCTAGCAACCCATCATCTAATAACTACTCCACAATGCATTCCCTTAGGCCCAAAGATGGTGATGTGTGATGACCCACAAGTGTAGGGGATCTATCATAGCCTTTTCGATAAGTAAGAGTGTCAAACCCAACGAGGAGCAGATGGAAATGATAAGCAGTTTTCAGTAAGGTATTCTCTGCAAGCACTGAAATTATCGGTAACAGATAGTTTTGTGATAAGGTAATTTGTAACAAGTAGCAAGTAATAAAACTAAATAAGGTGCAGCAAGATGGCCCAATCCTTTTTGTAGCAAAGGACAAGCCTGGAAAAACTCTTATATGAAGGAAAGCACTCCCGAGGAAACATGGGAGTTATCATCAAGCTAGTTTTCATCACGTTCATATGATTTGCGTTTGGTACTTTGATAATTTGATATGTGGGTGGACCGGTGCTTGGGTACCATCCTTACTTGGACAAGCATCCCACTTATGATTAACCCCTATTGCAAGCATCCGCAACTACAACAGAAGTATTAAGGTAAACCTAACCATAGCTTGAAACATATGGATCCAAATCAGCCCCTTACGAAGCAACGCATAAACTAGGGTTTAAGCTTCTGTCACTCTAGCAACCCATCATCTACTTATTACGTACCAATGCCTCCCTATAGGCCCAAACAATGGTGAAGTGTCATGCAGTCGACGTTCACATGACACCACTAGAGGGATGACAACATACATCTCATCAAAATATCGAACGAATACCAAATTCACATGACTACGTATAGCAAGACTTCTCCCATGTCCTCAGAAACAAACGTAACTACTCACAAAGCATATTCATGTTCAAAATCAGAGGGGTATTAATATGCATAATGGATTTGAACATATGATCTTCCACCAAGTAAACCAACTAGCATCAACTACAAGGAGTAATCAACACTACTAGCAACCCACAGGTACCAATCTGAAGTTTGGATACAAAGATTGGATACAAGAGATGAACTAGGGTTTGAGATGAGATGGTGTTGGTGAAGATGTTGATGGAGATTGACCCCCTCCCAATGAGAGGATCGTTGGTGATGACGATGCTGATGATTTCCCCCTCCCGGAGGGAAGTTTCCCTGGCAGAACAGCTCTGCTGGAGCCCTAGATTGGTTCTGCCAAGGTTCCGGCTTGTGGCGGCGGAGTTTCTTCCCAAAATCTTGCTTATTATTTTCTCCTCGACGAAAGACTCAATATAGCCAAAGATGGGCATCGGAGGGCCACCAGGGGGCCCATGAGGCAGGGGCGCGCGCCCAGGGGGTAGGGCCCCCCCACCCTCGTGGCCAGGGTGTGGGCCCCCTTTGGTATTTTATTTGCTCAATAAATTTTATTATTTCCAAAAATGACTTCCCTAAAGTTCAGGACTTTTGGAGCTATGCAGAATAGGTCTCTAATATTTGCTCCTTTTCTAGCCCAGAATTCCAGCTGTCGGCATTCTCCCTCTTCACGTAAACCTTGTAAAATAAGAGAGAATAGGCATAAGTATTAAGGCATAATGTATAATAACAGCCCATAATGCAATAAATATTGATATAAAAGCATGATGCAAAATGGACGTATCAACTCCCCCAAGCTTAGACCTTGCTTGTCCTCAAGCGAAAGCCGAAATCGAAAAATATGTCCACATGTTTAGAAATAGAGGTGTCGATAAAATAAAATACGGACATGAGGGCATCATGATCATTCTTAGAACAGCAACACACACACACACACACACACACACACACATATATATATATATAGGGTCGCGCTATTCATCACCCTGGGTGAGGAATAGTTATTCTTCACCCCCTCTTTATTTTGACTTCAATGCACCGTATTTTTATGTTTCGTAAATTTTGTCTTATTTCATACATAAAAACATAACGTAAGAAATGTGTACTTGCCGTAAAAAATATTTTATGTTACATAAAATTGCGAATGTAAAAACATAATGTAAAACATACATAAAATGTGATTTTTCTGGTCTTATAACCTATATTTTTTCTTTTTTATATCAAATTTTACATATTGAATCAATATGCATGTAATTATTTATATTCTAAACGTAATTTATTTAGGAAGCGATCGTAAGATTACCTCGGGTGAAGAATAACTTATTCTGCACCCTGGGTGAAGAATAGTAACACTATATATATATATAAACACTATTCTGATCATGGGATCAGAATAATATTCTGATCACAACATGAACTTCTCGAGTAACGCGCCTGACCTTCCCCGAGTACTAGGTTGAACTTCAGCTAAAATGTGTCCAAATGGGGCTTGCGATATACCGTTGGATAGCTATGGACACCAGTATCATGACCCAAGTTAAATTTTTGGCAAAATGTAAGCGGTTTAAGAGCAGTTTTGCAAACCATTTTTTTCTTCAGATAAAAAACGTGAATCGTATTTTCGATCGCATTTTTAAACCGTTTATCGGAATGAGGCAAATAATATGGAGTTGAAAAGCTGCTGCAAAACCGCTCCTTCCACATGTTGAAAGTTTTCTCTAATTCCCTACGGTTAAAGAGTAATTTGGAAAATCGTAAAATTTCGCAAACCGAACACCCGAGTTTGTATTTTCGACGCCATTTCTAAACGGCTAATCCAATTGAGGCAAATAATATTGTCGGATTTCGGGTTCCGGCAGACCCTTGAGGTTCGAACACTGGGGTGCGCGCGGAGTTTTCGCCTCCTACCTAACTGCACTCCTCCGCCTTGCTAGGATCTAAACTAAGGAAAGGACAATACAAGAGACACAGGGTTTATACTAGTTCGGGCCACCGTTGTGGTGTAATACCCTACTCCAGTGTGTGGTGTGGTGGATTGCCTCTTAGGCTGATGATGATGAACAATACAAGGAAGAACAACCTCGCGAGGGTCTGTTCTTAGCTGGGGCGCTGAACTGCTGGGAGGAGCTCAGTCACCCTTCTCTCTCTCTACCTGGTCCCTCTCTTCCTCTCTTTCTCTCTTCTTCTCTTCCTCTCTTCCTCTCTTCTGTGGGTGGCTGGTCCTATTTATAGAGGCCCTGGTCCTCTTCCCAAATATCGAGCGGGAAGGGAGACAACAATGGCGGGCTAATTTGAAAGGGGACAACTAGTACTAGCTATCCTGACAAAAGAAGTCTTCGCCTGCGCAAAGCTCTGGTGATGACGCCGTCTTGGGCTCCACGGTGACCTCCGTCTCGTAGTCCTCCTGGTCTTGGTCTCGTTGCACCGAAATGGCAACCTTTGCCTGATGCCTCGGTACTCCGCGGCTGCGCTTGCCCCCTTTGCACCAAAGAGGAAAGGAGGACACTGCACGGGCTGGCACCCGCCTGGCGCCCTTGGTCGTCATGGCTTGCGTCATGGGCACCTCATGAGGTACCCCGCCTTGGTCTCTCCGCCTCCTCGTGAGCCAGCCTGACGAGGCCGTGCCTGAGGAGGCTCCGTGTCGTCCGCCCCGCGAGGCTTGGCCCCTCGCGAGGGTCTTGGGTTTGTGTTGGTGAAGATGGGCCGTGCTGGGCCCCCCTTTGAGCCACGCCGCAGGCCGCAGGCAAGCAAGTCTGGGGACCCCCGTTCCCAGAACACCGACAGTAGCCCCCGGGCCCAAGGCGCGCCCGGACTTGGCCGTGCAGGGAGGCGGAAGGGCAAGAGCGAAGCACCGCGGGCCCTAACAGCCTGCGGCCTTGGGCGCCGCGTGGTGGTTGATTGGACGTGGGCGCCTTAGCAACCACGTGAGTTGATAAAGGAGCGGCATCCACCTAGGCTTTGCTTCTTGCTTTCCCAGGTTGCTGCTCAGATCCCCTTTCTTGCGCCTCTCCTTCCTTCCCCCAAAATTTCCAGATCCACTCCGACCGTGTGACCTAGGAAGCCATGGCGCCTCGTCAGCCCCCGGCCGTAGCTTGGTACTCGTCTGCCCTGGACCCGCCGAACGTGTCGGAGGCGAGCCTTGGCCGGTTGCGCCGGATGGCGACTGTGCGGGGCATCAACCGGGAGAAGGTGTTTAAAGCTGGCTCCGCCACCCCTGAGGGTCAAGGGAGCACCTTCTATCCGCTCTTCGTAAGTGCCATTGCTGCTGGCATGGTGCCTCCCTTCTCCGAGCTCTTCTTCTCTGTCCTCCGCCACTATAAGCTGCAAGCCCTGCATCTCCACCCCAACTCCGTCCTTCTCCTGGCAATCTTCGCCTATTACTGCAAGGCCCACGTAGGGGTGCAGCCCTTAGTGGCCTTGCTGCGCCACTACTTCTACCTCCGGACCTCTCGTGGTACTGCTTCCGCGTGCGCGAGCTTTGTCGCGTACGGTGGCGGCATTGCCATTTCGAACCCCGGGAAAAGGATCGAGGGCTTCAGGAGCAAGTGGGTCTTGGTGGATGCTGGGTGCATCCACCCTTGGCTGATCTTGCCCACAGAGCAGCCCACGAGCTCCAGCGATTGGGGTCGAGCGGAGCTCACGGACCCCCACGCGAAGCTGATGTTGGAGAAGATGGACGCGGATTTGAGGCCGGCCAATATGGCGGCGGCGAAGCTGACCGGCGCGTCGCTGCTGAGGGAATTCCTGAAGCACCAGCTGGCTCCGCTTCAGCAGTACTCACTTCCGATGTGGAGGCCCCGTCCGAGCCCCGCGGCCCTAGCCGACGGAGATCTGGCTGCGGTCCTCCAATCTCTGGTCGGGGGCGATGTGGCGAGGTTGGCGGGCGCTCCTACGCCCTTATTCCTTCGCGACGACTGGGAACAGGTAGTGGTGTCCATGCCCGTCTTCAACGGGGATGGGCCCGTGCCCGTGGAAACTCCCGAGGAACCGGTGGACGTGCCCTCTGACGACTCTAGCGAAGAGGAGGAAGGAGGGGAGCAGGGAAAAGGGCCCGACTCCGAGGCGACTCAGGGAGAGTCGAGGGCTCCCCTCCCCCGGCACAGGTCCCGCGTTATCCGCCTCTCTCCAAGCGATGACGACGAGGATGACGACGAAGACGACGACGAGGACAACAATGAGCAGGACGGCGGGAGCTCGCCCCCGATCCCGAAGAAGGACAGGACCGGACTGATCTCCCGCGGGTCTGTCCCGGCCCCGAGGCGGACCGCAGACGCACCTTCCGCCTCCAAGCTTCCCGAGGTTGACCCTTCCAGCCGGCTTTCAAGCTTCAAATTTGGCCGGAGGCCGCTTGAGCTCACTGGCGACGACCCGTAAGCATTCGATTCTTGTCTTTATCTCTTGCTCTGCTTCTGAGGCTTGACGTCCGCATCCCTTGGATAGGCTGGCGCCCTCAGCAAAGAAGCCGAAGGGGGCTCCCGAGGTTCCATCTGTGGCAGCGCTTCTGCCTGCGAAGGAGGGTGACCGCGACGCACAAGCTTCTCCTGCCTGGTCGTCCTCGCGAGGCCTGGCTGAGCCGGCTGGGGCGAGCTCAGCCCCCACGGCCCAAGTGGCTCCCGAGGTGCTCTTGCCTGCCGCCGCCACTACAGCTGTCGGGGCGCGGCAGACTCCACCTCAGGATGCTACGGCCGCGCTGCTGCCTTCTCCTTCTACTCCGCCGGCTGCTGTCTCTGCGACTCCTTCTGCCGTTTTGGATCGTGTTGTTGCTGAGCTGGACCGACTGCGTCAGGATCTTCTTGGCGCCGACCCCCGCTTGGTGGCCGGGCGCTTGGAGCTGGCTTCAGGATGGGTTCGCTCTGACACTTCGATTCGGGCAGCGCTGGTCCAGGCCTCGACGGCATGCGACGAGGAGAAGCAGGCCGTCCTTGAGGCGAAGGCTGCTCGTGACGCAGCCCTGGGGGAGGTGGTCGACGTCTGTGGCCGTTGCAAGGCGCTGGAGGGCGAACTACAAGATTTGCGGGACCAACTCGCGAACGAGGTCCGCCTTCGCCAAGAGCAGGAAGAAGGCGTGAAGGCTCGCGAGGCGGCTCTCAAGGAGAGGGAGGTCAAGCTCAAGAAACACCGCGACCGCCTAGGCGCGCTGGAGCAGGAGTTGGGGGCGAGGAAGGCCAAGCTGGACGATGAGGCCCTGGTTCTTGCCGAGGACCGCGTGGCCTTCACGGAGCTGGAGGCGAGGGCTCGCTCCTCACTGAGGACGCTTTACGACAGCGGCCTGGAGAGCCCACTGGCTGGCACCGAGGATGGCCCCGCCAAGCTGCTTCCCTTCCTGGTTCACGCTCTTGAAGATGTCGCCCTTGGCCTTGGCCCCACGGCCGAGGCCGAGGCGCGTGTCCTGTCTTCTATAACATTGACGCGGGTCCTCACCCACATCTACCTTCGTGATCCCGGTGTCGACCTTGACAGCCTGCTGGAGCCAGTGAGCGGCGAGCGTGCCGCTGCCGCTGCTGAGGCCGTGAAGGGTCGCACAGAGGCCCTGCTGGGAAAGTTCCGGGCCTTCAGCACCAAGCCGAAGCAAGGCGCTGCCGCCCCCACCGCTCCGGGAGGCGTACCCAATCCGCGCTGCTCCACCGCCGACAAGTGACTCCGTCGCGGCTCCTGTCCTGCTTTTAATTCCTGCACATGTATCATGCCTCGGGGAGGCGTTTAAACTTGCGTTTGGCGTCGAGATAACAGTGTGGACTGTAATATTTGCTTTTGAATTCCTTGAAACTTGCGCTTTTCCTTCCTACTTGCTTATGTTCTACGCCGGCAGAGCCCGGCCCCGCGCATGCCTCACCCAGCGTTGGTCCTGACCGGAAACTAGGACGGGGCCAAGGAGTGAGGGGCCACGTGACAAGTTAGGCTCCTAAGTCGCGATGCTCAGGAGTCCCCCTTGGCGCACGAACAGCAAGTAGGGAGGTGTGATTCGGGTGGATCTACCGTTCTACGTCTGCAGAGCCCGGCCGTGCGCGTGCCTCACCCAGCGTTGGTCCTGACCGGAAACTAGGACGGGGCCACGGAGTGAGCGACTACGTGACCAGTTAGGCTCCTGAGTCGCGATGCTCAGGAGTCCCCCTTGACGCTCAAACGGCCTTCGTACCTTGGCTCCGCTCGGGGAGAGACGCGCGACGAACCAGGCCCGGGGGGACCTGGCTGGGCGGCGTGCGTCTGGGTGTGACCCAGGCGCAGCCCCCGTGCCCAGCCCCCTCGCGCGGCACTCCCGAGAGGAGGCGTTGCGATGAGGCTAGACACTGAGATCTGGGCTCCCTAAGGTTGGTGCGGCCCGGGGGCCACCCTCAGTTATTTATCACCAGCGCGGAGCATAGCGCTACCGTATATGTACGGGCATAGCCGCTCCTCGGCAGTGTTGTCAGCCAGCGCGGAGCATGGTGCTTCCACTGGTACGTGGGAGGGGGCCCCCTCCGGGAGGAGCCCCCGGGGCGTGTACAACCCCGCCCTGACACGTGGCTGGCACGGTCGGGCCTGGCGAGGTGTATCTGGGCACCCGTGAGCCAGCACGGGACTCACGGGGCCCTACCTCTAGGCGGGTTGCGCCTGGCACTGGGCCTTATCTTGTGATGAGTCCCTGCAAATTTGGTTAGATGTCGGCACTCTACGTCCTCGGGTCCCGGCCCTCAAGCTGGTCTCAGCCGTCGCTGGTATGCCAGGTCGCGATGCCATGGACAAGGCCAAAGGGTGAGGGATGGAGAGCCAGTAAGAGCCCTGAGTCGTGATGCTCAGGTACCCCCCCCCTTTAATGTTCAAGTGGTCGGCATGGAGAAGAAGAGGTGCCGTGGACCGGCATCAAATAATCAAGCATGGTGGGTCTAACGCATAATCGGAAATAAACGCAAATGGGATACATGCCGCTGGGCCTGGCTCGAGCGGCTTGGGGATCATGCAGCCCGAGGGGCGCCCCCAACAAGGTAAGCTAACAACATGGAATAAAAAAGGGATACACACCGCAGGGACGGACCCACGCGGCCTGGGAATAATGCAGCCCTGGGGGGGCGCTCCCAGCTGGGAATAAAACTCGAAAGATGTCACCTGATGATGTTGAGGACGAAGGAGCGTTGATGTAGCAGGCTCGGTGGGCTGCGGGAGCCGATCCTCACGAGCCCCCAGGCCCAGGGGCCTCGGGAGGCTCCGGAGGCGCTGGCGGCTCCTCGCAGGCCATCTCCATCCCTGCCAGGGCTGCGGAACGCCTGGCCTCTCGTGCCTCCGTGATGCCCCTCATGAGGCGCTAGTATGTGTCAGCCGCGTTCGGCAAGCCGTAAGGCATGCGAACGTAGTTGTGGGGTGGGCCTCCGTAGCACCCCACTCGCGAGGGCCAGAGACGCTCCAGAGAGGCGACTCGGTTGAGCCCTGGTATGTCGATACAGACGCGCAGCCCACCATCCTCGCCTGGATGGGGAGCCACTGCTGGCAGGCGGCGGCCGCCTTTCATGACTCTTGACTCCTGTAGCTCCTGAATGGCCTTGCTGACGAACTCCTGAGGGTCTGGATCTCCTTGCCTTTCTCCTTCTTGAGGGAAACATGCTTCAAAACACGCCTCCATGTGGTGCCCAAGCGCCTCCCTCGTGACCCTAGCTAGGTCGGTGGCCCTCCAGGGAGAGCCCCGTGCCCTGCCTGAGGAGGGCACCGGGCGCGCTTTCCTATGCGATGGAGGGAGGTTCCCCCTGGGCTGGCGCGGGCCCAGAGGGGCCTGCCTCTTGAGTGGTCGGGCCAGACGATGTCTTCTTCTTCTTAGGGGCGGTCTCGGGAGGCCTCCTGCTTCCACGATCCGGGTCTTCCAGTGACGCGGCCTGAAAGGCTCGTTCTAGGGAACACACCGCGTCCTTCTCTTCACAGGGCACCGTGATGACTCCGCCGCTTCCTGGCATCTTGAGGACGTTGTAGCCGTGGTGAGTTACGGCCATGAACTTGGCCAGCGCTGGGTACCAAAGGATGGCGTTGTACAGCAGGCGAATGTGAGCGATGACGAAGTCGATGAGCTCGATGCGGTAGTTGTCGCATGCCCCGAAGGCGACTGGGAGGCGAACCTGCCCAATCGGGACCGTGGAGCCGTCGGTGATACCGGAGAAAGGCTTGGTTGGTTGAAGCTGGCTGTAGGGCACTTGGAGGTTGTTGAATGTCTCCACGGACAGGACGTTGAGCCCTGCCCCGCCATCGATGAGGGTCTTGGTGACCACCATGTTGCTGACGATCGAGGAGCAAAGCATCGGGAGAACTCTGGCTGTATCCGCACACTTGACATGATCTGCTGAGCTGAACGTGATGGCGCACGCCGACCACCTGAGAGGGCGCGTGGCTTCAAGCCTGGGGAGGACTGCATTCACTTCGCGGGCGAACTGCTTGAAGATGCGCTGAGAGGCTGGGGCTTGTGCCCTGCCCAAGATGCAGGCGATCGCGCGTGGCTCCTGGAAGCCCCCAGCCCCCTCGTCCTGGTGGCGGTCCTCATTTCTCCTTGGCTGCGGTGGCAGCGGTGGGAGGCCTGCGTTGCCTTGCGGGCGATCCTCGCAAGGATGATCCCTCCAGTCTCCCTCGCGAGGCTGATCCCTCCATCCTCCCTCGCGAGGCGGGTCTTGCCAGCGATCCTCGCGAGGTTGATCGCGCCACCCTTGGCGCGGGCCACGGTCATCCCAGCGTCCTGTGTTCCTTCCTCCTCCTCGACCGTAGCCCCGGTCACTACGGTCAGGGCGACGGCCGATCCTTCCTTCTCGCACGGCTCGGAGCTCTTGACATTCGTTGGTGTTGTGGGTGTGGAGGTCGTGGTACACACAGTACCGGCTGCCCTTGGAAGGTTCGGGCTGATCTCTGCCTCGCTTGTTGTCTGGTTCTGCCGCAAGCACGGTAGCCCCCTTACGCTTCACATCCTTGGCCTTGGGCTTCTTCTCTTCTGGGTCTGCGGCAGGCAGCTCAAGGAGGGAGAGACGCCCTTCCTCGGCCCTGGCGCACTTGGTTGCCAGGTTGAAGATCTCCAAGGAAGTGCACAGGTCTTCATGCATCGCCAGCTCCTCCTTCATCTTGACGTCGCGCATGCCGTCGGAGAAGCCCGAGATGATGGCCTCCTCAGTCACCCTGGGAATCTTGAGGCGTGCGTTGTTGAAGCGCTGGATGTACTTCTGCAGGGTTTCCCCGGGCTGTTGCTTGATGCGGCGTATGTCGCTCACGGCGGGTGGCCGTTCGCGAGTGCCTTGGAAGTTGGCGATGAAGCGGGTGCGCATCTTGTCCCAGGAGGAGATTGTGCCTGGGGACAGGTTCAGGAGCCAGGTGCGGACCCCGTCCTTGAGTGCCATGTGGAACCAGTTCGCCATGACCTTCTCGTCTCCGTTGGCAGCTTCGGTGCC
The DNA here is from genome assembly GCF_003073215.2 of Triticum urartu. Lineage (NCBI taxonomy): Eukaryota > Viridiplantae > Streptophyta > Magnoliopsida > Poales > Poaceae > Triticum > Triticum urartu. Next base: position 534,618,205 of record NC_053023.1, on the reverse strand, counting down.
CAGCTCATAGAGCTGGAGGAACTCTGCAGGGTCAGCCGTGCCATTATAGCGAGGAGGCAAGTCTGGCTTGAACTTGCCGGTCCACGCGACGCTGCGTAGCTCGGCGGTGAAGGCACGGCAGCCTGCTATGGCCACGGGAGGCCTTGGATGACGGGGAGCTTGGTCTTGCATGTCCCCACGCGCTGCAACTGGGAGCAGCGCGGGGTCTTGACGCGCGGGAGCAGGAGCATGGTCGCGACGTGCTGGAGCAGGGAGCGCCTGGGCAGCTTCTTGCGGGCGAGGGACTTCTTGACAGCTCTGCTCTTGCTGCGCTGGTGCCTGACAGAGCGGGTTCCGCCCAGGGGCCACGCGCCTTGGAGCCATGGCGCCTTCCTGAGGAGGAGGCGGCCGGGGCGCCGACGGAGCTTCATTGCCCGCGCGGGGCGGGGTGCGGTGCAGCGGAACGGACGGCGCAGGAGAGCCCCCTGCGGCGCGGACGAGCTCGGCGACGCGGTCGAGCCATTCTTCGTAGACGTCGTCGATGGGACGGTAGCGCAGGAGCTCGTTCGCCGCGATGAGTGCAGCTCGAGCCTCCATGGGCACGCGGAGCGCGCGGGACGAAGAACCAGCTGGGGTGAGCGAGGGAGTTGCGGTGCGGCCGTCTTGCCGCACGGACGGATGCTGGGACGATGCTTGCTGCTCGTCCCCCGCCGGGCCGATGGCGGCGTTGACGGCAGGTGACAGGGAATGGCGAGGACGCCCACCGACAGGGGCCGTCTGGGCGACGCGGGAAGCGAGTGCGGCCCGGCGCTCGGCGCGGGCCCGACGAGCGTCAGACATGGGCGTGATGGTCGGAGGAGAACGGGGTGGTGGAAGACGAATCCCGGCGCACCCCTACCTGGAACGCCAAATGTCGGATTTCGGGTTCCGGCAGACCCTTGAGGTTCGAACACTGGGGTGCGCGCGGAGATTTCGCCTCCTACCAAACTCCACTCCTCCGCCTTGCTAGGATCTAAACTAAGGAAAGAACAATACAAGAGACACAGGGTTTATACTGGTTCGGGCCACCGTTGTGGTGTAATACCCTACTCTAGTGTGTGGTGTGGTGGATTGCCTCTTGGGCTGATGATGATGAACAATACAAGGAAGAACAGCCTCGCGAGGGTCTGTTCTTGGCTGGGGCGCTGAACTGCTGGGAGGAGCTCAGTCACCCTTCTCTTTCTCTACCTGATCCCTCTCTTCCTCTCTTTCTCTCTTCTTCTCTTCCTCTCTTCCTCTCTTCTATGGGTGGCTGGTCCTATTTATAGAGGCCCTGGTCCTCTTCCCAAATATCGAGCAGGAAGGGAGCCAATAATGGCGGGCTAATTTGAAAGGGGACAACTAGTACTAGCTATCCTGACAAAAGTAGTCTTCGCCTGCGCAAAGCTCTGGTGATGACGCCGTCTTGGGCTCCACGGTGGCCTCCGTCTCGTAGTCCTCCTGGTCTTGGTATCGTTGCATCGAAATGGCAACCTTTTCCTGATGCCTCGTTACTCCGCGGGTGCGCTTGCCCCCTTTGCACCAAAGAGGAAAGGAGGACACTGCGCGGGCTGGCACCCGCCTGGCGCCCTTGGTCGTCATGGCTTGCGTCATGGGAACCTTGTGAGGTACCCCGCCTTGGTCTCTCCGCCTCCTCATGAGCCAGCCTGACGAGGCCGTGCCTGAGGAGGCTCCGTGTCATCCGCCCCGCGAGGCTTGGCCCCTCGCGAGGGTCTTGGGTTTGTGTTGGTGAAGATGGGCCGTGCTGGACCCCCTTTGAGCCACGCCGCAGGCCGCAGGCAAGCAAGTCTGGGGACCCCCGTTCCCAGAATGCTGACAAATATGGCGTTGGAAAGCTTATGAAAATGCGCTACTTTTTTATGTTAAACGTTTTTTCTAATTTTGAATGGTTTAAAAGTAATTTAGAAAACGGTACAAGTTCCACCGAGTTCGTATTTTCGAGCTAATGTTTTAACCGTACGTCCAAATGCAGCAAATGATATGGCGTTGGAAAGCTTGAAGAAATGTGAAACTTTTTTCTATATATTGTTTCTCCTAATTCATTACGGTTTTATGTCAGTTTTGAAAATGGTTAAAATGTATTTTTGCTGTAATTTCTACAAACTTTATCGGAATGGGGCAAATAATATACCGCTGAAAAGCTACGGAAAATGCGAAACTTTTTCATGTTGATGGTTTTCTCTGAATCCTGACAGTTTTCAAGTAATTTCGAAAACAGATTCTTCGAAAATGCACCGTGTGAAGAACCTGAACTTCTCGGCGCGTGTACCTGAACTTCACTCTGTTTTTCACGTGATTTTTTTGCTCGTAGCTCTCCATCCACTGCTCGTAGCTCTCCATCCACTCACCGGAATTGAGCAAGTGATATACCAATGGAAAATTGCTGTAAACACGCAACTTTTTTGTGTTGATCATTTCTACATACTCGTGATGGTTTTAAAAGTTTTTCATCTGAAATTCATTCAATGTAGTAGTTGACCTTCCGTTGTTTTCACGCTGAACTTATGTGACGTATTTTACATGTAATTGAAGGTCGTACGTCTCGCACTAGAGATCTTGAACTTCACCGGGAAGAGCACGTGAACTTCTTGCAACAAACTTTTTAAGCCTTTTGTTTTCTATTCTTATATTGCTATCTGAAATGCATTTCATGTAGTAGTTGAACTTCCTATTATTTTCATCTTAAGTCGTTGTCACGTATTTTTGTTCAACCTCTCTCACAAGAATTTTGAACTTTCTCGGGCCGAGCACTTGAACTTCTACCAACAAAACTTTTAGCCTTTGCTGTTTCATTCTTGTTTTTCATAAAAAATGCCCACCGTGTAGTACGTGAACTTCTGGTAGTTATCGACCTGAACTTCTCTCTGTTACGTGATTTTTTTAACAAACTTTGCTTTTTTAGTAATGTGGAAAATATGTTCTTCTTACAATCATCAACCATCTCTGTTTTTATATTGAATTTTTGTTATATTTTCATAAATGGGAAAATCAATGGAGAAATTTTTTGTACATCCCACATTTTTTTGCTATGCACTATCCAATTAATTAAATTTGAACTTCTAGATTAAACATTTTTTTTGGTCGAGGCTTTTGCCTTCTTCTTGTTTTTCATGCCATGTATTTGAAAAAAAGACTGCACACTTTTCTGGGGGAGTTTCTGTGATGTGAATCTCCCAAAAATATAGTTACTCCCCGAGTCCCTGCGGAGGATCTCGGCCGTGTCACTATGTGTTTGGTCTCCAAATTTTTAAATGCTTTGTACCCGCATACTCCCTGACTTTTTTAAGTTAGTTTTTCATTTCTTTTTAACCAAGTTTTTTTATTACTGGACTCCCTTGTTATCAGTGGTTGAACTGCACCCCTTTTTATTTTTTTATTCTCTATTTTACTATCGACACATTTTTTTAGATGGACAAGAGAGACTTTTTATATCCAGAAATCGTTCTAACCACCTTCATCTTGCCGCATGTATGATCAGCAGGAGATGTTATTGTCATGCATGATGGAGAGAAACTCGCCAGCACCATAATGTTGAACTTCCAAAACTCAAAATACCTTAACAAAACAACAACACAAAAAATAAAAATTGTATACATTAAGTGCAAGCAGCATCCTGTAGCGAACACCCATTTTCATCCAGTATACATGCGATGGTTATTGAACAACTACACAAAGGTCCACACTCTCAAAAATGACATCTCCCCACCTAGTTATCACAATAGCTGGTATTTTTCATCATCATGGCAGACTCACCAAAATCTATCTCGCCATCAACTGTGACAGAGCAGAAATCAAGTTGAGTCAATTGATTCTCCACTAGGATAAAGTTTCAGAAAATTGAAGCTCTTCCATTGTCAGCAAAGAGAGAGAAGTGGCTAACAATTTTTTCATCCGTCTCTTGAAAATATTACTTGGATGTCTTTGGGAGAGTGGTTTTTTAACCCAACTCTTTTTGGTAATACGCTAAAAATCAACATCCGAAACCTTTTCCTGCAAAATATAATAGAGTTCACAACAATGTTCTTACCTGGACGGTGTTTGCACCCCAATCTGGACTGTGGGAGGATGAGGATGTGCATTCCTCTGCTGCGGAGCACGCGAGCACACACACACACACACACACTAACACACATGCGTCTGCACGGAGCACGCACACATCAAACTGAAGCTTTTCTCAAAAAGCAAGAGGAATTCCAACAATCTTGTTCGACCTTCCATGAGAATTTTGCTCGACCTGCCCGATGAGTACTATCCGAACAGCCCAAGAAAATTGAGAGAATTACAGAGAAGGAATTGTGTTTCTGTGCTTATCTACAGCCGGGGGGCGGGGGGACATCACCTTGTTTGGGCCGGGGCGAATGGAGCGCCGGTGTGCGGGGAGATGGCGTCCATCGTGGAGCGGGGCCGATGGCTCGCCGACAGCCGGGGGAGCGGAGCAGTGAGATGCAGGTGCAGCGCCTAGTGGGTCGCGCATGTCGGGGATGGAGGAGCGAGGCGCCTAGGGAGGTGGCGCTCCGGCGGTGCGGGATGTGGCGCTCCAACGACGGGGAAGGAGCCGGTCATGGCGCGGCTGCGGGGAGGTCTGGGAGGTCGCCCAATGGCGGGGATCTGGGGTGGTCGCCACGGAGGTGGTGGAGTAGGGGAGCGAGGATCCCGGTGATGGTGGGGGTGCGGGGGAGGAAGCGCGTGGCGGTAGGGGAGGAAACGCCGCGCCGGTGAGGGAGGAAGCACGGGGCGGCGGCGGGTCGTGTGTGGAAGCCGGCTGGAATCGAGGGAGGTAAGAGACGGGGTGCGAATAGGGGAAGGTCGTGTGTGGTTTATTAGGCCGTTCAAGAATGTGCTAATGGGCCGGTCTGGCGCTAATCTTTTTCCTTTTCTAAATCTCCGGAACACCTTGTTGCCCCTATATAGGGCTGACCGTGATCCGAATAACTATTCTGATCCTGTGATCAGAATAGTGCTACCCTATATATATATATTGTCATATGATCTCTTATGCTAAAGTAACAATTCAATCACAATTTCAAGTATGAATCATAAACTTCATTGAGAACCAACAAACTCTAATCTCAGTCACTGAGGCAATTGCAATTTATCATAACATAGGAAAGAGTCAATATAAGAGCTTTTCAGCAAGTCCACATACTCAACCATCTTTTAGTCTTTCATAATTGCTAACACTCACGCGATATTTATGGTTATGAAGTTTTAATCGGACACAGAGAAAGATAGGGGCTTATAGTTTTGCTTCCCAATGTTTTACCACAAGGGTAATTTCAACAATAATAGTTCATGGAAACCCACATCCAATTATATATCAAGATCCTTCCAACACATTGTGCTTGCCAAAGGATAAAATGTAAAAAGGAAAGGTGAATATCACCATGACTCTTTGCATGAATTATAAGACAAGAATAAAAGATAGGCCCTTCGCAGAGGGAAGCAGAAGTTGTCATGTGCTTTTATGGTTGGATGCATGAAATCTTTAATGCAAAAGAACGTCACTTTAAATTGCCACTTGTGATATGGACCTTTATTATGTAGTCTGTCGCTTTTATTTCTTCCACATCACAAGATCGTATAAAGCTTATTTTCTCCACACTAATAAGTCATACATATTTAGAGAGCAATTCTAATTGCTTGCAACGATGACAACTTACTTGATGGATCTTACATCCATAGGTAGATATGGTGGACTCTCATGGAAAAACGGGTTCAGGGATATTTGGAAGCACAAGTAGTATCTCTACTTGGTGCAAAGAAATTGTCTAGCATGAGAGGGAAAGGCAAGCTCAACATGTTCAATGATCCATGACAATATAATTTATCTCAGATGTAAGAAACATAACCCATTACGTTGTCTTCCTTGTCCAACATCAACTCTTTAGCATGTCATATTTTAATGAGTGCTCACAATTATAAAAGATGTCCAAGATAGTATATTTATATGTGAAAACCTCTCTTTCTTTATTACTTCCTAGTAATTGCAACGATGACCAAAACTATGCTTGTCAACTCTCAACAACTTTTATTCATCACACTCTCTATATGTGAGCTCATTACTCTCCATAAGATCCATATGATCTCTTTATTTCTTTTTATTTCTTCTCTTTTATTTTATTCCCTCAAGATCATAGCAAAATAATCAAGCCCTTGACTCAACACTAATCTTTATTATATATAGCTCATGGACTCGATTACATAAGAAGATCATAATGCAAAACTCACAACTAGATCATACTAAAATTTTATTCTACTAGATCAAGATATTACCAAAAGGATTGAACCAAGAAAAAGGTAAATATAAAAGGTGTGATGGTGATACGATACCAAGGCACTCCCCCAAGCTTGGCAGTTGCCAAGGGGAGTGCCCATACCCATGTGATTATGTCTCCTTCCTTGGAAGTGGTGATGAAGGAGTTGTTGATGATGTAGGCTTGTCGTCCATCTTCCAAGGCATAGGCTCACCATCATAGAAGGATGATCGAGTCTTCGGGATCCTCAAATCTGCAGCCAAACTCATCCTCTTGAATCTATATTCATACTCACAGTTTTGGTTTTGCAGGTCATAGATCTGGGCTTGGAGGCGCTCGATTTTCTCGTGAAGCTTGAAGATGGCCTCCCCAATGTCCTTGGCGCCCAGCTTGTGGTTGTTTGTGAACTCTGTGATCATTATGTGATTAGAGTCGGTTCCACACTCCACCATCTCCTGACCCTTGAAAACTTGTTGCTCCATTGCCTCGAGCCTTGTCTCCATGCTTCCGGTCCTCCTTGGTCCCTCAACATCGCGGATGTGCAGCAACCCCTCATGCATCTCAATGGTTTGAGGGTGTTGCAGCACCTCCGCAAGGTAGGGGTTGATGACCTTCTCGAAGAACTTGTCCTTGGGGGCACTTGAAGGTGCCATGGCAACCTAGATCTGTCAGAAAAATAGCTCAAAACAAAGACGGGAGATATTTGCATGATACGATGGTCAAAACCTTCGGAAGATTATATAATGAATTTTTACCGACCAAAAGAAGTATCGTGCAAGAAAACGGAGTCTGGAAGGCATACGAGGTGCCCACGAGGTAGGGGGCGCGCCCAGGGGGGTAGGGCGCGCCCTCCACCCTCGTGGAAGCCTCGTGTCCTTTCCGGTCTGCTTCTTATTTTCCTATTTTCTTAAATATTCCAAAATGGAGAAAAATTGCCATTATAACTGTTTTGTAGTCGATTTACTTACCGTACCTATTCCTTTTCGGAGTCTGAAACGTTCCGGAAAATGTCCCTTGTGTATTCCTCCGGGGTTACAGTTTCAATAATATTAGTTTCAACATTTATGGGATTACCTGAGATATAATGTTTGATTCTTTGACCATTCACCACCTTAGGATTTGTGCGTTCGAAATTGTTGATTTTTATGGCACCGGAACGATAGACTTCCTCGATGACGTAAGGACCTTCCCATTTAGAGATAAGTTTGCCTAAAAAAAATCTTAAACGAGAGTTGTATAACAATACATAATCACCTATATTGAACTCACGTTTTTGTATCCTTTTATCATGCCATCTTTTTACTTTTTGTTTAAACAGTCTGGCATTCTCATACGCCTGGGTTCTCCATTCATCAAGTGATCTAATGTCAAAAAGCCTCTTCTCACTGGCAAGTTTGAAGTCATAGTTGAGCTCTTTAATAGCCCAATATGCCTTATGTTCTAATTCGAGAGGTAAGTGACATGCTTTACCATAAAGCATTTTATACGGAGACATACCCATAGGATTTTGTATGCAGTTCTATAAGCCCATAATGCATCATCAAGTTTCTTGGACCAATTCTTTCTAGATCTATTAGCAGTCTGTTGCAAAATTAATTTAAGCTCTCTATTGCTAAGTTCTACTTGGCCACTAGACTGTGGATGATATGGAGATGCAATTCTATGATTAACATCATACTTAGCAAGCATTTTACGAACGGCACCATGAATGAAATGCGAACCACCATCGGTCATTAAATATCTAAGGACTCCAAACCTCAGAAAAATAACTTCTTTAAGCATCTTAATAGATGTGTTATGATCATCACTACTAGTTGGAATAGCTTCTACCCACTTAGTAACGTAATCAACAACAACTAAAATATGTGTATACCCATTAGAGGACGGAAATGGTCCCATATAATCGAAGCCCCAAACATCAAATGGTTCAATAACGAGTGAATAATTCATAGGCATTTCTTGACGTCTACTGATATTACCAATTCTTTGACATTCATCACAAGATAAGACAAACTTACGGGCAACCTTGAAGAGAGTAGGCCAATAAAAACCGGATTGCAATACCTTATGTGCAGTTCTATCTCCAGCATGGTGTCCTCCATAAGCTTCTGAGTGGCACTTCCGTAGGATTTGTTCCTGTTCATGCTCAGCTACACAATGTCTAATAACACCATCTGCTCCTTCTTTGTAAAGATGTGGGTCATCCCAGAAGTAATGTCTTAAATCATAGAAAAACTTTTTCTTTTGCTGGTATGTGAAACTAGGTGGTATAAATTTAGCAACAATGTAATTAGCATAATCAGCATACCATGGAGCAGTGCAAGAAGCATTTATGACAGCTAATTGCTATTAAGAAAGCTATCATCAATAGGTAGTGGGTCATCAAGAACATTCTCTAACCTAGACAAGTTCTCTGCAACGGAATTCTCAGCTCCCTTTCTATCAATAATATGCAAATCAAATTCTTGTAGCAGGAGAACCCATCTAATAAGTCTAGGTTTAGCATCTTTCTTTTCCATAAGATATTTAATAGCAGCATGATTAGTGTGAATAGTTAGTTTAGAATCAACAATATAAGGTCTAAACTTATCACAAGCAAATACAACTACTAAGAATTATTTTTCAGTAGTAGCATAATTTGTTTGAGCACTGTCTAGAGTCTTACTAGCATATTGAATAACATTTAACTTTTTATCAACTCTTTGTCCTAGAACAACACCTACAGCATAGTCACTAGCATCACACATGATTTCAAAGGATAAATTCCAATCAGGTGGTTGAACAATAGGTGCGGAAACCAAAGTTTTCTTAAGTATTTCAAATGCTTCTACACAATCATAATCAAAGACAAAAGGAATATTTTTTTGTAATAGGTTAGTCAGAGGCCGGGAAATTTTTGAGAAGTCCTTAATGAACCTCCTATAAAAACCGGCATGACCGAGGAAACTTCTTATACCTTTGATGTCCTTGGGACACGGCATCTTTTCAATAGCATCAACTTTAGCTTTGTCAACTTCAATACCTCTTTCAGAAATTTTATGCCCCAAGACAATACCTTCATTAACCATAAAGTGGCACTTCTCCCAATTCAAGACATGGTTAGTTTCTTCACATATCTGCAATACTCGATCAAGGTTGCTCAAGCAATCATCAAAAGAGGATCCATAAACAGAGAAATCATCCATGAAAACTTCACAAATCTTTTCACAAAAGTCAGAGAACATAGCCATCATGCATCTTTGAAAGGTAGAAGGTGCATTACATAAACCAAAAGGCATACGTCTATAAGCAAAGGTACTGAAAGGGAAAGTAAAAGTAGTCTTTTCTTGATCATCAGCTGACACAAGTATTTGAGAGAAACTAGAGTAACCATCTAGAAAGCAAAAATGTGTATGTTTGGATAACCTTTCTAGCATTTGATCAATGAAATGCAAAGGGTAATGATCTTTTTTAGTAGCTTTATTTAATTTGCGGAAATCAATTACCATCCTATAACCTATAATAATTCTTTGTGGAATCAATTCATCTTTATCATTAGGAACAACAGTAATACCTCCCTTCTTAGGGACACAATGGATAGGGCTTACCCACTGACTATCAGCAACGGGATAAATTATACCTTCTTCAAGGAGCTTTAATATTTCCTTTCTTACCACTTCTTTCATCTTAGGATTTAGCCGTCATTGGTGATCAATAACTGGTTTGGCGTCTTTCTCCAAATTTATTTTGTGTTGACATAGAGTGGGACTAATGCCCTTAAGATCATCAAGAGTATATCCAATAGCAGCACGGTGCTTCTTCAGAGTTTTCAATAATTTCTCTTCTTCATGCTCTGAAAGGTTAGCACTAATAATAACAGGATATATCTATTTTTCATCAAGATAAGCATATTTAAGAGTATTAGGCAATGGTTTAAGCTCAAACACGGGATCACCCTTGGGTGGAGGAGGATCCCCTAGGATTCCAACAGGCAAGGTGTATTTCAAAAGGTCCCTGTTTAAAGAATACTTCATCTATTTCCCTTCTTTCATTCATGAACATATCATTTTCATGGTCCAACAAATATTGTTCTAAAGGATCAGTAGGAGGCATGGCAATAGAAGCAAGACCAATAATTTCATCTTTACTAGGCAATTCTTTATCATGGGGTTGTCTACGAAATTTAGCAAAATTAAACTCATGAGACATATCTCCTAAACCAACAGAAACAATATCCTTGTTGCAGTCTATCTTAGCATTAACAGTATTCAAGAAGGGTCTACCAAATATAATGGGACAAAAGTCATCATGTGGAGAACCGAGAACAAGAAAATCAGCAGGGTATTTATCTTTCCCACACAAGACTTCAACATCTCTAACAATCCCAACTGGTGAAATAGTATCTCTATTAGCAAGCTTAATTGTAACATCAATTTCTTCTATATCAGCAGGTGCAATATCATGCATAATTTCTTTGTATAAGGAATGAGGTATTGCACTTGCACTAGCACCCATATCACATAAGCCATGATAGCAATGATCTCCTATTTTAACAGAAATAACAGTCATGCCTACAACAGGTCTATGTTTATTTTTAGCATCAGGTCTAGCAATTCTAGCGGCTTCATTGCAGAAGTAAATAACATGCCCATCAATATTATCGGCCAAGAGATCTTTAACCATAGCAATACTAGGTTCGACTTTAATTTGCTTAGGGGGTTTAGGTGTCTTAATAGTACTTTTGTTAACCAC